>NC_142859.1:23335833-23638863 GCF_061612785.1 Hesperophylax consimilis
AGAATAAAGAAGAAAATTGTGCAAGAAAACGTCGCGGATAAAAGAAAATCCAAAAGATAAGGAAAAATTCAAATCTGCGGCATTAAGAGAGAAAGTACTGGTGAAAATGGAAAAGCTCATATAGGTGACAATAAAATTGAGTAGAATTTAGATAAATCGAAATTCTAAACTGCATAGTAGGGATTTCAACATGGATTTAGGTATTTTTCACACGAGATGCGTAAAATTGAGATGTATATATATATTATTGAGGACGGACCTATCGCAAATTGAGAAAAAAAAGGAACACAAAATCATGAGAATTTAACTACATTTTGTATGAACACAGGACAAAGGAAGCTTGGGCGATTAACACAGACTTACCCGATTCGGACCCTATCGACTTAGATTTGTGAGATAAAAACTAACTACCGCCCAGAGCCGGAAAGCAGAACATCTTATGGGAGCACATTCGATATTGATGGAAGGGGTGTTTGGATTTACGAGTTGATAGGAGATAGAATTAAGCATCAAGAGACATTCAGATACGTCTTTTGGAACCTGAGAGGGGTATAAAAGATGGAACTCATCAGTCAGGAGGACAGTCGCGCCGAGGGTTTGAAAAGTTGTTACATGGCAGTACTACGTCTATTGGTAAAATTCTAGTGAAATAATCTAAGTGTTAAATTTTGAAAAGGTCTAAGTTTGAATTCTGAACAAGTCCCTGTGAAGTTTTGTGAAAAGTTAGAAATTTTAAATTCAGTTTCAATTCCTTTGAAAATCCCATCAGTGAAGTTTTGTTGAGTCAGTTTAATTTGGGTAAACAGTGAAAATAAATATAGTTTAAACTCAGTGCTTTAAAAGTAAAGTGAGAAGTGCTTAAAAGTGTTAAAAGTGAGAAGTGCTAAAAAGTGAATTGTGAATTAATTAAAAATTTAAAAATAATTATTTCATTCAAAGTGAAAACATTCAAATTAAATTTAAGAGTTTGTTATCGTAAATCTAAAGTGAACGTGATCGCGTATTGATATTTAAAAATAGATTATAATTTAACGTCAATTTGGTTAAAAAAATAATATTAATAGTAAATACTTCATCTTAGGTTAAAAGAAACACAAAAACAAAAAAAAAAAGGATTCGATAATAATAAACGTTTAAACCTTTGTTCTAAAATTAATAGTTAGAAAAAAATTTAATTTATTAAGAGCCGTGTTATTTAAAAGTTTGCACAATTCGGAATAAATTTTCTTATCAATTTAGATAAAAAGAAATTTAGAATTAATAAATTGTTCAATTAAAATACATCGTGCGTATAGCGACAGTGTTAAAAGTATTTGTCGTTTTAACCGGAATTTTAATCATCAGTCTATCATTTCGAAAAAGAATTTGAAACAACTATCATTCAAAAAACCTAAACTAGAAAGGTGTTATTAAATCAACGGGTTTTCTGGATTAGGATTTCGTTCGGAAGAAAAATTAAATATCAGCTAATTTATATGATTCAAGCGAGAATAAAATATTAAATAGGAATAAATAGTCGAAAAGATTTATTTTGAAATTAGTTGGAAAATTCAGTTAATTAGGTAGGATTTTCTTCGGCAAGATTTGTTGTGTGGCACCCAACCGGAAAATCTTGTAGAGGGTGAGTTTTCCTTTTATAAATAATTTTCAGGACCTAGGAGTGAGGAGATACAGCTGATTATGGTATATCAATTAAATTATTAAAAAAAAAAACAACAAAGCAAAGCATTACACATTAATATATGTATATTATGTATTTATTTATATAAAATAAAATAATATATTGTATATAAAGAATATATATATGAGTAATGTAATTATATATATGTATTTTATTTATTAATCGAAGCATCGAAATGGTAGCGATTTTTAATACCTACCCGAGGACATATCTATATTATTGAAAAAGAAAATATGTATTTATTAATATTCCAGACTATGTAGAATCATATATTTTATATTTATTTATTAATATATGTACTCTTAGTTAACATATTTTGATAATCGAGATATGTGTACTTATATATGTATATTTATTCTTCAATTAAACCTAGTAAGTTTACTAAATTCGGAAAATGAAAAATAGTTTAACTTCAATAAAGGATTTAAAAATATTTTAATAAATAGTGCGCAATAAAAGTTAAGAGGCACAAATGACTTCTAAGGAATTTTAAAATAAACAAATCTCACATTTGGGTTAGTGTGTCAGGAGATGTTTATATTATTTGTTTACAAAACAAAGGATCACTGGAGAATTGGGCCAACCGCATAGTTTGAAAACGACCTTGGCCATAATTAGTTAGTCACAAAGGATTTTATTAATTACCCGAAACAGCAGGAAGATGCGTGTTCTCAAATACTTATCAATCACAAACGACAATTGAAAAATCACGGGTTAGCCAGATTTATATCAAAAAATTACATGAAACATTTGAATACCATTGATTAGATAATCGCACAGTTTTTATTAGTTACCTGAAACAGCTGGAAGCTGCGTGCTTACAAATACTTATCATTCACAATCGACAATTGGAAAATCACGGGTTAGCCAGATTTATATCGAATAATTATACGAAACATTTGAATTTTATTGATTGGGTGCTCATACAAAACCCCATCAGTTGCCTGAGATATTTGAGGGTCGAGTACTCTCTAATGTGGCAATCAACTACTTGAAACAATTGGAAAATCACGGGATAGGATGAACAAAATTAATGTTGAAACCTGGAGGTAAAATTTAAAACAAATACAGTTCATCAAACAGGAGGCAGTGGTCGCTCCTACAACAAGACCATTAACCAAACCAAATAGAGATGACGATTCTCTTAAATAAAAACGTCAAAACCAAACAAACAAAAGCCTGGAGTTCGATAGCTCTCCAAAACAAACTATCAAATATGACCTTATTCTACTAGTATTTATTAGTATCACCTTATTAGTACGTATATATTCGGTTACCAGACCTAGAGCTTCGCAGAGTTCTTGGCGCGAGATCCGAGCTCGGGATGCGAGGTAGATAGCCTCGTATTGCGAGTTATAAACCTTTCCCAAACTGTATGTATACATATATTTATTCGTATGTACTGTTTACTGGAGAATGCGGACCTGCATACAGCTTGCATTTTAGGTCTTATAGACCACTCTCGCATTTTCTCTTAAACGTGGAATGAGGATTCACAACCCGTAAGTCCACACCAACCGTGAGTATATGATTGTATATAGGACGAAACCGGTTCGCCCTAAGTAAATTGTAGTCCAAGGAGGAGTCGGAATTTGGGGGTATCGAGACCCGGGGGGAAACTTGAATGCAGTACATGATGATGTGGAAGGCTTTTTGGGACGAGATAACTTAGGTATCAATCAAAGAGCCGTGTCAAAGGATTGTGCAAATTTCTTGTTGACTCACGATCATCTCGTTTACTTGATGGAGGATTGGAGCCAAATTATGCCAGCAAATGGGCTATTCCGAGTTCGTCAAATATGCAATTAACTAATTACATTAACCTACTAAATCAATCTTTACATGTACCTTATAGCAGCAGAATCATAAAGGAGTGGTGCCACACAGACACAAGAGTTCACCAAAATCAAATTTACTAACAATTAACCATTTGAGTTATATTAAATTACCTGTCCAAATAAACATGTATAATATCTTTTATCAGCATTTAACTACGATTTTGTTAGGGTGCAGGGAATCAGAATAATTACAATAGGAAAGTTAGCTCATTCAGGGAATTCATTTAAGTCTAGGTTTGCAATGGAAAGACCAATTAAATTGTGAACCTCAACACCTCGATCAGAACCAAGGGGGTTACCACAAAAATGAATGTAATTAAAATCCTTTATCATAAATCAAAAAAATTACACAACGTTTGATGGAATTTAATTACAATATAAATACGGGTATATTTGCGTTCAAGATCGTAAATAACGTATTAATTAGTTAAGTACATATGTCTATAAAGATATATAGTACAAGAGAGCTTTAAGTAGCTTTCTATAGATATCAAGGAAAAGGGTCCAATTTTCATGGAGGCTTATGTGTTGTAGGGGAGGAATTTTCCATCCCTGCGAACACATATGCAAAGCCTTAGAAAAAATTTTAAATATCGGTCATAGCCAAGAGAGAAGAAAATTTTATATTATTTTAAAACAAACAAAAAGGAATTATATAAAATTACTCTCACACCCAAAAAGGTGAAACATTACAACTGAATAGCCGTGTCCAGGAGGTTCAGGTTTTATAAGTTTTGAGAGAAAAAAAACAAAGTTATTGGTCAACCTATTGCAAAAACGGAGAAAATAATAATAATAAATAGAACGAAATTAATTAAAGAGTTAACAAAACAAAAAAAAAAAATTATCAGAAAAGTGCGACATTACATAAATATACAGTGAAATTTAAAAATAAATAGATTAACGTAAACAAACAATAAATCCAAAAAGAAAGTGTTAACGAATAAATCTTATAATACAAAAAGTGTCTTTATAAATAAAAATGTGTTAATTCAAATGACCGTGAACTTTAGAGTCAATAAAAATACCTTTCATACGATAATATAAACAATATGAAAGAAGTAGGTTAATGATGTCATTCACTCGAGAGGAATGCGTTCCGTAAACAAAAACATTGTTTATGTTTTGGGTTCATCGAACAAATCGGAATGTTGATATAAAGCAAGTTTAATAAACAGACAAACCCGAAAAACATCGAACTTATTGGGACATCAAAGAACATCTAAAAATTGATAAGATAAACATCGAGATTTTAAAAAGTCGGAAACATCGTTGAATAATACGTATCACTCCGAGGAACAAAAAATTAAATAACAAACGTCGAGATTAAATAAACAATGACACAAAACGAGATAGCTGGAACAAATATAACATAAACATTGCATTTGGATATCGTGAAGTATTAACGTAAACAATTATTGTTTATCTTATATCCGACCAGCGGCGGGCCGTGGTACTTAACAAATTATTCACAAAGTCAGGAAAAGAAATTATTATTTCATCGCTAGACATTCGACAGAATTATGAGGAGGATAGAAAGGTTTAGAGAAATTAAATTGATTAATGTTTTACAACACCCAATGTACCTTACTAGATATCATTGGTTTTGCAAAAATAATGATTACGAAAAATATAAAATTGATTAATATCAATTGATTAACAAAAAAAAAAAAAATTTTTTTTTGATTAACATTAATATCATTATAAAACAAAAGAGAAACAATTCTTTTGAGATGTTGGGGTGTAATCTATTATGATCATGTTGTAACATAATAAATAGCGAAAATATTACACCCATATCATGTGATAGATAGATCTATAATAACAATAATATAAAAATAGAAAAGTGTAATTGTATTACATCATAGTTACTCATTAGGACCACGTGTTAGATTCAAATGGTCGCGCTACGTGCCGCCAATGTAGATACTTGTTGTCAGGATCACAAATCTCGATAAACGACAGAGACATTAATGAGGGTGAAACATTTGATGTTTTGTTTTGTGAGGTAAGATTAATCTTACATAATATAATTTACCATATAAACGGGTAAGTTGAAATAACGTAAGATTTACTCATGATAATTTTGTTGACATTCGGATCAGGTTGTTGACTATTAAGACATATTTTAAGACACAGAGAACTCAGTCAATGGATTCGATAAAGAATTCAAGTATAGGCCAAACAAATAAACGTTGTTTTGAAAAGACAAAGTGTTAGTTGAGAATTCGAGTTTCAATTTCAAAGAAAAAAAAAAACAATTCAGAGTTGGCTCGAGATTTTTAATGTCGTTGACGAATGTTTATGATGGGATATATATATATGTGTATATATATACCTATTTCGAGGAAACATCGTGATAGGTATATGAAAAAAAAATCATGTTAGGTATTTCAAAATCATAATAGAATTTACAAATTTTGCAAATTGAATATAGATTTGAACTCAACAAGAAATAAATATGGCAGAGAAAAGAAAACTCGATGACGCGAAGGTAAGCACCGAAACAATTCCTTTAGGTGATGAACTGAGAGAAATATTCAAACGATCGCGAAAAAGTTCGTTACAAGTCGAGAATTTGAAGGCACGTGAAAATATGGGTCAGTCAGAGGGGGAGACTAGAACATATTCGGATATCAAACAAGACGAGGGTATACAAGAGAGTGATGTGAAAATCATAAACGAACTTGAAATTTTACAGGAACAATCAGGTGATGAAATACAAGAAAAATCTAGAAAAACAAAAAAAAATAAGAAAAACGAGAAAATTTGAAAAAAAAAAATATATAGAATAAGAAAGGCAACATATATATAAATAATTAAGGAAGTTAAAATAGGAATATTAAGGTTGTCGCTTAGTAAGGAAAAAATATAGATACATAAGCCGGTAACACTCGGAAGAGCTAAGAAAATGGTGGGAAAACGTGGAATGGGGAGGCAAACAGAAGCTTTAGTGACGGCAATCGAGGAAAATGCTACAGCTGGGACGTCAGCAGTGAACATCGGAGATATTACTACAATAATTCAAGCAGCTTTAGCACCGCTTGTTGATAAAATGCAGGAACTTGAGAAACAATTAGGAAGACCAACAACAGTGGCGGTGACAGGAGAGGATAGTGCGCCGAAAAACGTTCTCCAAGTAGTGGAAATGCTACCGCAGCAAGAACGACCTTCATTTTCCGGTGGAAATCAAAACCCCATAAGTTTCTTAGAAGATATAAAAGAATACACTAGAAAAGTGAAACGTACAGATCCATTAATTGTCGTACGGGAAAATTTGAAGGGAGAAGCAAAAACGTGGGCCAAGTTATACAACAAGCGATGGGAAACAATGTTGGATTTCGAAAGAGATTTTTTAGCTACCTATTGGGGAGACATAAAGAAGAATGAGGTTCGCCGTCGTCTTGCAGAAGGGGTATATGATGCCAAGAGAGATATATCCATGCTCACTCATTTCGCGAATTATTGGGATTTAGCGAAAGCATTAAAAATCACAGAAGCACCGTTAGGCGTAGTTGACGAAATTATGAGACATTACCCTAAAGAAGTTCAATCGCTATGGTTTTCAGGGCAGTCAGGAGATGAGATTGTCGCTGCTGAGTTTCTTCGAAAACTAGATACAATGGTTTGCACACCGGAAGAACGGAATACAAAGAAAAGGAGTGGGGAGGAGTTCGCCAAGAAGGACAAATACCGTGACCGTTACCACGCTATAAAGAAGAGAATTCACGCAATAGAGAGTGTGGAAGGAGGCGCTAGCTGCAGCAAGTGTGCCGAAACTACGACATCTTCAAAAGGAGGTTCTACAATAACTACAAGCGGCAAGGAGCTAGTCATCGCGAACAATTCGGGAAACGGTCGAGGGTTGATTCATTAGCCCTCATGAATACGACTCACACAGGGAGAGGGACGCCGGCACCAAAACACAACACTGCATTGAAGATTATGATGAAATGGGGGTGGAATCCAATAAAAGGACTGGGAAAAAATGAACAAGGTATGATTGCCCCAATAAAAGCAGAAAGGAATGTGAGAAGACGAAAGGATGGAGCGGAAGAAACGAGAACGGAAGCGGAAATAGATGTGGAAGTATGTGTCAATTCTTTACAACAAATAACGGATGAATGGAATCAATTGAAAGTGAACGAAGAGAAAACAAGCAGGGAAATTAGTGGGTTCAACAACATTTTCGAAGACAGAGATTATGAGGAAGTAGAAAAGGGTAGCACTTTACCGTTATCACCGGAAGCCAAAGCACAGATAGATAACACGGAAGTTCACTGTTTAATAGATACCGGAAGTCAAATCACGTGCGTTTCTCAAGAGTTTTATGAAAATTATTTAAATGATCAAACAATTTATCCTATTATGCCTGTAACGACTATACAGATTAAAGTAGCGATAGGACACAAAAGTCAGAGAATATCTAGGTTGGTTCTAGTACCATTGCGATTTGGAGATGTTATAATAAATACGCCGTGTTTAATAATACCGAAGTTAATTAGGCCAATTATATTGGGTATCAACTGGTTAGACGAATATACAGCTGAATTTAAATGTGGAGAAAACAGAAAGTTAAAAATAAAAACAGGAAATGGGAAGAAGGAAATAGAGTTAGTAAATTCATCCGTAATTCATAGGAAACCTAAACAGGAGGTTAGAAATCAAAATTTCACAAGTGGAAAAATAATTAGTATTGAATTAAACCCTGAAATAAATAATACGGCGTGCCTCGAGCGTAGAATAACGACCTTTGTGTCCGAGTTAAATTTAGATTCAAAAGGAAAAGAAGGGTTAGAAAAGATTTTAATTAAACATAAGAATGTATTTATAGACAAACCGGGCCTAACTACTTTGTACACTCACGAAATAAGAATGACGGACGAGACGCCTTTCGTTAGGCGATCCTACCCAGTACCATTTGCTTACAGAGATAAGATTGATGAAAAAATTAGAGAATTGGAGTCATTAGGAATCATCAGTAGAGAGGCCACGCAGTTTTCTAGTCCTCTAACATTTACCTTGAAAAAAGATGGGACGGTTAGGATACTCTTAGATGCTAGATTCTTAAACACCAGAATGCAGGCGGAAGTAGAAAAACCACCATTAACTTCAGAAATTATACAGCGTTTTCATGGTGTAAAATTCATAACCACAATAGATCTAAATTCAGCTTACTTTCAAATACCTATCAGTCCAGAAAGTCGCAAGTATACTGGGTTTGTATACAATGGAAAATCTTACGTATACAAGGTATTACCGCAGGGGTTAAAAACATCAGTAGGGAGTTTTTCAAGAGGAATGGACAAAATTCTAGGACCAGGGGTGAGGGAATTCTGCGCTAATTACTTAGATGATTTAATAATATATACGTGTGGTAGTCAAGAAGATCATTTTGAACATGTAAACGCAGTGCTTGAGAGGTTAAAGGAAGCAAACATGACTTGTAAACTCGAAAAATGTCAATTTTTATTCACAGAAGTACGTATGTAAGGACATATTATAACGCCTTTGGGAGTTCAAATGGATCCGGAAAAGATTGACGCCATAAAAAATTTTCCGGTACCCAAGAAAATAAAACAAGTTAGAGCCTTTCTTGGATTTTGTAATTATTACCGTAGATTCGCGAAGAAATGGGAAAACAACTTAAATAGGATGGGCATACGAATCGTACATACTTCAATACGAAATCCCGGACCGAACATAACAGAGCGCGTGAATAAAGAATTAGGTAGAATTTTCCGAATTTATTGTCACGAAAAACATACCAAGTGGGCGGCTTTCCTTAAAGAAATAGAACAAACCTACAATAATTCGATACACTGTTCAACAGGATTCTCACCTAATGAAATAGCTTTTGGGAAATCACCAACTTATAGTTTAGACAGGTATACTCAAGGCTGCGGAAAATCTACGAAAACAATAAATGAAATAAGATTAGCAGCACGGAAAAATTTAGAGAAAAGCGCTGCAAATCGACAGAAATACTATAATCTCAACAAAAGATTAATAACTTATGAGATTGGGACCCTGGTCAAGTTGAAAAAATTTACACAATCAAACCTACTCAAAAAAGAAATAAAAAAATTCAATCTGCTTTACGATGGACCTTATGTAATTGGGTCAGAAGTTTATAGTAACACGTATACGCTAATTGATCCGGTAACTCGGGAAATAAAAGGAGATTATAGCGCAATTCATCTAGCGAAATATTATACATGTAATAAGGAACGAAAACCGAGTTTAGAGATAGTGGAAATCAACGAATAAAATGCGAAATTTACAAATATTTGAAACTGTAAATAAACAAACGATTGAGAAATACAAATAAGAATATGTTAGAATACGATATAATTTAAGGAGGGAGGGAGAAAGAAAATTACTAAAATATTAGACTATCAGTTTGTTTGCGAGGGGCGGGTCGTCCTTAAGTCTTTAAGGTTGAGTGAACAAATTTCTTAATAAGCGACAATCATATTCTAATTTACTAATAGAGTAAGAGAAAAATTTTTCGATAATATTGATTTTCTAGTTTAGGAAAAATTTTTGTGTGTTAGTGTGTAGGGAAATTTTGTTAGAAAAGTAAGAACACAGAAGGAAAACGTATAGGAGCTATATACCCACAAAAGGAACAAAAAAATATATATATTATAAATAGGATAGGGTACGTTTTATAAAACAAGATTTTAAATTGACAATGCATAGAGTTTTTTGGAAACTTGAAATAAGGTTAACTATAGATTTAGAGTAGACATTAGGCAAAGATAAAAAGGGAACATTAGAAATTACGATATAGTTAGGTTAAATTTTCAAAAAAAAAAAAAAATTTAAAAGGAAACAGGAACGATGAGAAAATTGGAGGTTAGTTAAGAACATTTATGAAATAAAAAAAATTAGGATGGACAACACCTAGGCTAGAACAACTTGTTTGAATGATCTATGAAAAGACAATTAGAAATTACACAAAAAAAAATTTTAGCGAATAAGAGAAAAAAAAAAACAAAATGCTGGAAAAGTTTAAATGAAACATGTATACCACTGATTGTCGGATTGGGTGAGGTCGTGCAAAGATATACATTTCACAAAAATATAATACTTACAAAACCAAAACAAACAATTATTTGCACACCAAGAGACCACCCGCCCTTCAGTTGGTCAATAGACCGCGAGATTGCAAACAATCTTTATATGAATCATTGTGAGGGAGGTCTTAGTCCAACCAGGTTGAGGACCACCTAAACACGCGAGTCGAGGGGCGTGTTTTTTTTCCCAGAAAAAAAAAAAGAGATTAATTTTGAGTTTATCAAAATTAGAGAAAATTCCATAAAATAAAATCTACGCGAAAAAAAAAAATAGAAAATACAATGTGATTCAAAGTTCAAGGTTGTTAACAATCCAAACAGAATGAGGGGGGGGAGAAAGGAAATAACAGAATGGAAAGAGAGATAGGGAATAACAGAATGAGGGGGGGGGAGAAAGGAAATAACAGAATGGAGAGAGAGATAGGGAATGATAGAGCGAGGTAGAGAAAGGAAATAACAGGAAGTGATGTAGGAAAAGGAATAACAGAACGAGGGGGGGGAGAAAAGCTAGACTACATTTTGAACACAATTTCGATGTCTAAAGTAGTATACAACGTTAGCCACAGCAAATTGAGTTCAGAGGGGGGAACTGTGATGAAAGGCTTTAAATCACAGTGAAAGAAAAAACAGATAAACCATAGCTGCAAGAAAATATGCAAATTATTTATGAAAAACGGACATACTAACGACATCTGGCGGAGAAAGAATTGATCCAGCTTGCTTGCAGTAGACTCCTGTAATAGTTGAAATTATATCGAGGTTCTAAGACGAAAGCAGAGAGGTCGTAAAATCGTCTAGGACTAGACAGGGCTTCCCCTTTTCTAGGCCTAAAAATAAACAATGAAGGTTGTCAACCAATAGATCTAAACAAAGAGCTATAAAAATTTTGAGTAACCAATCAGTGAACGAAGGGGGGTGTGTCTACGAAAGACAAAGGATTGAACCTTGGACCCGACATTAAAAAAGATAATTAATTGCATTTCCGTTCCCACAAAAATTAGAGGTGAACGCACTATGGCATAAACACTGACGTTCAAGGCGACAAACTCTAGGAAATGTTTACAATAACCGAGACATTTAGGTGATGGCGAACCGTTGAAATCGAGTGCTTTGAAGATTTTACAAATTGAAAAACACACGCACGAAAATGCAATGGAAAATTTATAAACGTGATAGTATAAAAAAGGGACGGGAAAAGCGAAGGAAAGTTACTGGCGGAATTTCAACTGTAGTGCAATTATTTATGATAGAAGGAGGGTGTCATGTTCGATAAAAATCGTACTAAAGAGAGGAGTGAGTGTTGGAAACAATGGAAATTAATCGTTATCAATTTAAGATGAAACGGACATATTGGTAAATCAATTTTGAATGAAAATCTCGCAAAAAAAAATAGACATTTTAGAAAATTGCGGCGACCGAATGGAAGGATAATACAGAGATTTTAGCTGCTACGAAGGTTCTAGGGACGTGAAAATCGAGTATCAGAAGAAGACAGTAACACTAAACATATAGCGATAGATTAGATTCAGGAAAAGTAGACATTATACATAATTATTAGGTTAGATATATATTAGAGTTACCCAATATTACGGAGGGATCGAACCAAGATAAAAGGTTGGCGGTCTCATGTATATTTTGAAGAATAAACAATCGAAATCCGAACATGATTTTTATTTACGTTAAGGTAATAAACGATTGGAAAAGCGATTAACTTTAACGTTGGTCTTATGAAGTATTTAGATTAGTCAAAAGAGATAAAAATTAATAGGTTTGAAATTAAACTAAATTTACGAGTCTGGTACCAAAATTTTAAACGTAAACAGGTGTCCAGACATATAATTTATGTGAAATCTTGTAAGTGAGGGATGGAGGATGGGGCGGAGATTGGGTCAGGCAATAAAAATGACAGATATCCCAGAGTCTAATTAGGTATATCTCCCATAGAAGTGTGGAAAATTATATATTAATTAATAATAGATGAAGTATGAAATTTTCCTGGAGTCCACACACATCGGGAAAAGTGGAGAAAAGATGAAAGGAAGGGTAAAGAACGGAGATAGGAAATAATCCAAGTGGAGAAAAGTGATACAATTCAAATTTATCCGTGAAATAAATAAATACGACTTGGAAAATAACTAGTTAAAGAGTTATGAGAAATGACATAAGAATAAAGAAGAAAATTGTGCAAGAAAACGTCGCGGATAAAAGAAAATCCAAAAGATAAGGAAAAATTCAAATCTGCGGCATTAAGAGAGAAAGTACTGGTGAAAATGGAAAAGCTCATATAGGTGACAATAAAATTGAGTAGAATTTAGATAAATCGAAATTCTAAACTGCATAGTAGGGATTTCAACATGGATTTAGGTATTTTTCACACGAGATGCGTAAAATTGAGATGTATATATATATTATTGAGGACGGACCTATCGCAAATTGAGAAAAAAAAGGAACACAAAATCATGAGAATTTAACTACATTTTGTATGAACACAGGACAAAGGAAGCTTGGGCGATTAACACAGACTTACCCGATTCGGACCCTATCGACTTAGATTTGTGAGATAAAAACTAACTACCGCCCAGAGCCGGAAAGCAGAACATCTTATGGGAGCACATTCGATATTGATGGAAGGGGTGTTTGGATTTACGAGTTGATAGGAGATAGAATTAAGCATCAAGAGACATTCAGATACGTCTTTTGGAACCTGAGAGGGGTATAAAAGATGGAACTCATCAGTCAGGAGGACAGTCGCGCCGAGGGTTTGAAAAGTTATTACATGGCAGTACTACGTCTATTGGTAAAATTCTAGTGAAATAATCTAAGTGTTAAATTTTGAAAAGGTCTAAGTTTGAATTCTGAACAAGTCCCTGTGAAGTTTTGTGAAAAGTTAGAAATTTTAAATTCAGTTTCAATTCCTTTGAAAATCCCATCAGTGAAGTTTTGTTGAGTCAGTTTAATTTGGGTAAACAGTGAAAATAAATATAGTTTAAACTCAGTGCTTTAAAAGTAAAGTGAGAAGTGCTTAAAAGTGTTAAAAGTGAGAAGTGCTAAAAAGTGAATTGTGAATTAATTAAAAATTTAAAAATAATTATTTCATTCAAAGTGAAAACATTCAAATTAAATTTAAGAGTTTGTTATCGTAAATCTAAAGTGAACGTGATCGCGTATTGATATTTAAAAATAGATTATAATTTAACGTCAATTTGGTTAAAAAAATAATATTAATAGTAAATACTTCATCTTAGGTTAAAAGAAACACAAAAACAAAAAAAAAAAAGGATTCGATAATAATAAACGTTTAAACCTTTGTTCTAAAATTAATAGTTAGAAAAAAATTTAATTTATTAAGAGCCGTGTTATTTAAAAGTTTGCACAATTCGGAATAAATTTTCTTATCAATTTAGATAAAAAGAAATTTAGAATTAATAAATTGTTCAATTAAAATACATCGTGCGTATAGCGACAGTGTTAAAAGTATTTGTCGTTTTAACCGGAATTTTAATCATCAGTCTATCATTTCGAAAAAGAATTTGAAACAACTATCATTCAAAAAACCTAAACTAGAAAGGTGTTATTAAATCAACGGGTTTTCTGGATTAGGATTTCGTTCGGAAGAAAAATTAAATATCAGCTAATTTATATGATTCAAGCGAGAATAAAATATTAAATAGGAATAAATAGTCGAAAAGATTTATTTTGAAATTAGTTGGAAAATTCAGTTAATTAGGTAGGATTTTCTTCGGCAAGATTTGTTGTGTGGCACCCAACCGGAAAATCTTGTAGAGGGTGAGTTTTCCTTTTATAAATAATTTTCAGGACCTAGGAGTGAGGAGATACAGCTGATTATGGTATATCAATTAAATTATTAAAAAAAAAAACAACAAAGCAAAGCATTACACATTAATATATGTATATTATGTATTTATTTATATAAAATAAAATAATATATTGTATATAAAGAATATATATATGAGTAATGTAATTATATATATGTATTTTATTTATTAATCGAAGCATCGAAATGGTAGCGATTTTTAATACCTACCCGAGGACATATCTATATTATTGAAAAAGAAAATATGTATTTATTAATATTCCAGACTATGTAGAATCATATATTTTATATTTATTTATTAATATATGTACTCTTAGTTAACATATTTTGATAATCGAGATATGTGTACTTATATATGTATATTTATTCTTCAATTAAACCTAGTAAGTTTACTAAATTCGGAAAATGAAAAATAGTTTAACTTCAATAAAGGATTTAAAAATATTTTAATAAATAGTGCGCAATAAAAGTTAAGAGGCACAAATGACTTCTAAGGAATTTTAAAATAAACAAATCTCACATTTGGGTTAGTGTGTCAGGAGATGTTTATATTATTTGTTTACAAAACAAAGGATCACTGGAGAATTGGGCCAACCGCATAGTTTGAAAACGACCTTGGCCATAATTAGTTAGTCACAAAGGATTTTATTAATTACCCGAAACAGCAGGAAGATGCGTGTTCTCAAATACTTATCAATCACAAACGACAATTGAAAAATCACGGGTTAGCCAGATTTATATCAAAAAATTACATGAAACATTTGAATACCATTGATTAGATAATCGCACAGTTTTTATTAGTTACCTGAAACAGCTGGAAGCTGCGTGCTTACAAATACTTATCATTCACAATCGACAATTGGAAAATCACGGGTTAGCCAGATTTATATCGAATAATTATACGAAACATTTGAATTTTATTGATTGGGTGCTCATACAAAACCCCATCAGTTGCCTGAGATATTTGAGGGTCGAGTACTCTCTAATGTGGCAATCAACTACTTGAAACAATTGGAAAATCACGGGATAGGATGAACAAAATTAATGTTGAAACCTGGAGGTAAAATTTAAAACAAATACAGTTCATCAAACAGGAGGCAGTGGTCGCTCCTACAACAAGACCATTAACCAAACCAAATAGAGATGACGATTCTCTTAAATAAAAACGTCAAAACCAAACAAACAAAAGCCTGGAGTTCGATAGCTCTCCAAAACAAACTATCAAATATGACCTTATTCTACTAGTATTTATTAGTATCACCTTATTAGTACGTATATATTCGGTTACCAGACCTAGAGCTTCGCAGAGTTCTTGGCGCGAGATCCGAGCTCGGGATGCGAGGTAGATAGCCTCGTATTGCGAGTTATAAACCTTTCCCAAACTGTATGTATACATATATTTATTCGTATGTACTGTTTACTGGAGAATGCGGACCTGCATACAGCTTGCATTTTTGGTCTTATAGACCACTCTCGCATTTTCTCTTAAACGTGGAATGAGGATTCACAACCCGTAAGTCCACACCAACCGTGAGTATATGATTGTATATAGGACGAAACCGGTTCGCCCTAAGTAAATTGTAGTCCAAGGAGGAGTCGGAATTTGGGGGTATCGAGACCCGGGGGGAAACTTGAATGCAGTACATGATGATGTGGAAGGCTTTTTGGGACGAGATAACTTAGGTATCAATCAAAGAGCCGTGTCAAAGGATTGTGCAAATTTCTTGTTGACTCACGATCATCTCGTTTACTTGATGGAGGATTGGAGCCAAATTATGCCAGCAAATGGGCTATTCCGAGTTCGTCAAATATGCAATTAACTAATTACATTAACCTACTAAATCAATCTTTACATGTACCTTATAGCAGCAGAATCATAAAGGAGTGGTGCCACACAGACACAAGAGTTCACCAAAATCAAATTTACTAACAATTAACCATTTGAGTTATATTAAATTACCTGTCCAAATAAACATGTATAATATCTTTTATCAGCATTTAACTACGATTTTGTTAGGGTGCAGGGAATCAGAATAATTACAATAGGAAAGTTAGCTCATTCAGGGAATTCATTTAAGTCTAGGTTTGCAATGGAAAGACCAATTAAATTGTGAACCTCAACACCTCGATCAGAACCAAGGGGGTTACCACAAAAATGAATGTAATTAAAATCCTATATCATAAATCAAAAAAATTACACAACGTTTGATGGAATTTAATTACAATATAAATACGGGTATATTTGCGTTCAAGATCGTAAATAACGTATTAATTAGTTAAGTACATATGTCTATAAAGATATATAGTACAAGAGAGCTTTAAGTAGCTTTCTATAGATATCAAGGAAAAGGGTCCAATTTTCATGGAGGCTTATGTGTTGTAGGGGAGGAATTTTCCATCCCTGCGAACACATATGCAAAGCCTTAGAAAAAATTTTAAATATCGGTCATAGCCAAGAGAGAAGAAAATTTTATATTGTTTTAAACAAATAAAAATAAAAGAAAATGGTGAAAAGGCGAAAACATTACATCCTTGAACGTAGGAACTTAGCAGAAGCTATCTACAAGTAGAAACGGAGAGCAAACAGAAACTGAGTCAAATAGATAATACGTAGATATATCACTATAGCAGTTGATAGGTAATGTTTCCCTGAGGACTTAGAAGCCTACATATATTTCATGACTATCGAAAACTTCCCGGTTATAGATATTATGAACGAGAATGTAAAGTAAAGCCTCGAGGCAATTGTAGGTTTCGTGTATATACAGGACACGTACTAAGTCTGAATTAATATAATGTATTATAAGGAAGAACCACTCTTCAAGAACAACTTTTTAATATTTTCATTTTTGACACACAAATTTTTATTTATTAATTTTCGGGAAATCGACAGTTTACATTTAATCAGTTTGTACATAAGTGTTATATAGCCAAAATAAAACCAATTATGGATTTCCTTCTTGTGACTTTACCTCTACTGAGACAGTTTAATATGGAACAAGTAAATTAAATTTGTAAGAAAGGAATATGAATTAAAAAGTTTATACAAAACAAAAGATTATATAAAACGAAAAATTTTCAATACAATACATTCATAGCCATGGAGAAAGGTTGTAGATATAAATCAAATCTTAATAGAGATATACACAATTATTCGTCAAAAATTTGTACGGTTGGCGTTTGTCACGTGAAAACGGGTCGTTCCCACGACTCATTCTTGAGTTAAAAAGCTCGGCTATTAATGATTAGCTGGTTTCTCTGTTTCCTCCCTCGTATAACATATTTCTCTTCAAAACCCACATTCTTTCCTTCCTCTCCTCAAAAGGCCCTCCACACAGTAATTTCAAAGATGACATAGATGACATGACTAGGATCTCCCGTGTGGAGCTTATGTAAAAAATGGTGATGGAATTACATTACAATGATTAATTTATAAAATAAATTTTGAAATTTTATCTTCTTTTTTATAGAGCGTTACCGGTTTCGGCCTATCGCAGAAATATTCAAATTGGTACAATTTTTCATAAACTTTGGTATATACAATTTTAAAGGAGTAAGGGGTGATAAATATTTTAAATATAATAATTTTTACCACCCCTGACAGTGATTGACGTAGGTTTCAGGTGTTGTAAACAATTTAAATAAAATTATTATTTGCACCCCAGACACAAAGTTCTTGCTTGAAATGGAATTAACCGTATTTCTTGAATAGACCTGAATAGCAAAGTACTTTCCAACATTCATCTTCTTCTTCTCATCTCTAGTCCCATAGTGTAATACAGTTCTACTGGCTCTGGAAATTTTAGATATTTATAAGTTATTCGCGTAAACGAACTTACAAAGAAATTTACATACTATCCCAAAATGATGTCTAAGTAATAACACACACGGTGGTTGCGCCAATACGAATTTTACATTAATTTACATATACATACATAGATGTGACCACTGTACTGAGAGAATATTGTTGTTCCTTTGTCCTACCTACTTCGATTCCTACACCTTTCTGTGCACATTGTGTAGTAAATCTGTTACAATAACTCGAGCCGCATAGCTCGATATAAAAAGAACCGCACGAGATCTTAATTCGCTTACCTTATTACATTTTCATCCGCGCCGATATCGTACAAACCGTTATGTGTTCAGTGCCATTGCTGTGAGGAGAATAAACAGGAAGAAAACGAGAACCCTTGTTCTTATGATGAGTCCTTCCTTCCATACAACATTGTCTCATGTGCAGTAGTAGTTATACTAACATTCAAGGTCCTTCAAAAAACATTTTTTACACTCATAAAACAACATAACATAACATCTTTTACACACCACACGGTTTATTTGATGAAAATTTAAAAAAAAATCTCAGATACACAAACCATCTTTATACTCAGAAACTGCAAAGATTAAATAAAAGTAAATGCTGTATTTTGTTATTTAAAGTAAAGCTTCCGAGTTTGGAATCCAAGGTATATATCACACACAGAAAGGTTTGAGACAAAAAAATATCGTTTTCTATGATACCTAGACTTTCGAGGCTCTTATCCTTACCTCAGTCATGAGAAGTCAGGCGCGCGTTTCAGAATTTCGACACTGGAAAATCGTAGAAATTCAGCAGAATTAATATTTTTATAAAATTGTCACCTCCTTGACAGATTGCCTAGAATCAATTGAACGAATTCAATCTGAGTGCTCGTAGGACAAACCACCAAAATCACACATTACCTGTCCCTCAATGCAACACCAATTCAAAACAAAAAAAAACATCCATTCACCGCGCTTCATACATTTTTTAGAATTTTAAACAGTGAATTCAACATATTTAACTCATGTGACGAATCAAATTTCGTCACAAATAAATTTGAAGGTTAAACTAAGTATGTCCCGCAGTGTGCGCCCAAAGACAAAGAAAGTGTTGACAGACGGGGGTTGTAAAGAAAGAAGTGAGAAGTGCGGGGTAGGGCGACAGGTCCTACGAGCTCAAGAAAGAAAGACAGTCAAGATCGAGGCGGGAGAGAGAGGAGATCGAGACAGGAGTGGTGGTGAAGTACGCGCTCCCCGCCCATCTGTGTGATGCTGGGCGGCGGATGAAGAAGTTACAGTCGAGTTAGAGAAAGTGATTTTCAAGTGTTATCCTCCGCCCGGCGACGTAATGTTGGGCGGGAGGCGAAGAAAGTGCGGTGATCAGACGCGGCCGGGAGGGCCTGAGCTGCAGAACTGCAGAAGCTGCCACCTAGGACTTCGGCCTTACTAAGGCCATCGAACAAAATGAACTCAGTGACAACAGTGTAGCTACAGTGAACAATGACAATGCGAATAGTGAAGAAGTAATCCGAACCATATGACAACTAGTTAAGTTATAGATGTAAGTAGATCTAAGTATAATTTAGATTAAGTATTAACACTTGACAAACCCTATTAAAATCGAGACTTATAATTATTAGATGTTCTTAATTAAATTCACCTCCCTAGTCCCCACCCAAGCGACACGAATTGGCGAGAAGGCAGAACGACTGAAGAGGTAAGTATAAAACAGCAATATATTTAAGTATTATTCTGAGCTAGCTGCGGACAATGTGATAACGTGATTTTTGTCACACTCAACAACTCATATTTTAAATCCTAAAATCAATAAATCACATTGACATATAGAACAGATCTATGAATCTATCCCCCTTATCCTCTCACTCCCATTTAACCATCACCACAGACTATTTGTCACTTTTATATTAACGAATATTTTTTAAGCGTCAATTTTAAAAATATCCGACTCGCTCACGGGGAGTCTATGAAGAAAATAATTTCCCATCGGGCCTATTTCATCTGCTGGGATGCTGTGTGGAGGGTCTATTTAAGGAAAGGAAGGAGACGAAGTGGTGGGAAAGTAAAAGGTATGAGGGTTGGGTTGGAATCTAGGGATTAGTGTTTCCAAGAGTGATGGGCATATGTATATATACCTCTTACTGCGGAGCAAGGCGATGGGTCAAATGATGGGTCAGTTGGAGAGATCAAAGCATCTCCCAACACCAGCCTCTCCCGATCTGGCACGCCACGCAACTGGTGGGTAGGCGCATTCTGAATACACATCACCCGATGAATCCAGGCACTCCTGCTACATCACCAAACGTACCGAACCACTTGGGGTGACCTATCACAAAGGTGTTACTTATCCAATAAATGGTTCCCAGGGCGACGGTATCCAAACCCGCCTCCCAAATTTCACACAATTTTTACTTTTAAATTCACTTATAATTTGAAATATCAGTTAAAACCTAACTGTTGGTTTTTCCAATAAAATACAATAAAACATCAGTAATGTTAGTGAAACAAAAAAGAAAATACTAACTACATATTACAAGTCATATTTACAAAGAAGCATTTAATTTAAGCGCATCTAAAACTTTCTGTTAGTTGCTTGTCTGCGCATTGACCGTGAAAGGCCATAAAAATAAATCACAGCGCCAGCGATGTTGAAGAATATTGCTCTTCTATTTGGCGTGCTCGGTATTCCGCAAGCGTTTTCTAGAAAAAAATTCGGAAAAAAGTACGTCTTTTTATAAATAGTGTCACAAACGCTTTTTGCAGAATTTCATCACGCTAATGCAGTCAATACAAACGTGCTCCAAGGCGGCTGAGTTTATATTAGAATCCGGGAGAGGTGGTTAAAAAACATCAGAACGTGTAAAATAATTCTAATTTGTTTGTGTTTTTGTTCAATGAACTCAAATTTGCTATGAATTTAAGAGTCATTTTACAAAATTGAAGCATGGGCGATAAAGTAGGTTCCTACCTTTAATAACGACTGTGGTTTAGTAAAATCATTCAAGTCACAGACAGTGAAAATTTTAAAGGTGACGATAAAAAACATAGAATAAGGAAGAAAACTAGAAGTGCTTTCCATACAAATTTGAATGAAACCAAATAAACCACCGAATAATAGCAATAACCTGCACCGAGAAAACTTTCTGATATCAAATACTGTTAATTTATTAATAATCTGGTCAAATTATTGACAGACAGAGTTGAATCAATTGACAGAGTTCCTAACAAAGTATCAGTTAAAAGCGATAATGTTTTATGAGTACAAATACGATGACTGATTGATGATATTTACTATGAAATTCATGTTCTTGATATAATAATAATAATAAAAACTGGATGACTTGTATAGCGCCGTTTTTGTGCAAAATCACCCCAAGGGCGCTGTACAAACTTATAATAAATTTCTACAGTGATCTATGTTATTACTTAACTATTTATGGAGAAAATATACAGTACAATACTTACCTGGTAGGTCACTTGAGATAAACACTTAATTAACTTTATCTAATTGTTTATTGGCGAAATTTAGATACAGGATTTAGGACTTAATTGAAAAATTGAATATAACTGGACTTTCTCTTAGGAATGGTATATTTAATTTAAGGGTACGACAGCTTAAAAAGGTAAGTTTTTAATTTAGACCTGAATTCTGTTGGACTTGTTATGGATCTTAGTTCCGGAGGGAGTTTATTCCAAGCCTTCGTCCCAGATACTCCAAAAGCGCGATCACCAAACTTAGTATTTGGCTTGCGCTTAGGTTCTATCAGTCTGCATACAGCTGATGATGTAACACTTTATCAGGAAATTGGTAGGCTATCACTTTTTTTAACTGGATAATTTAAATCCTAACCGTGTTGTTAAGGAATTTTACTAAAACACAGTCGATATATAATATTTTTAATAGTTTTCTTTTAAATGTCATTGTCAAAATTGAATTTTAATTTGATTCATACAATGCCGCGATTTTTGACGGGCCTGCGCTAATACATAATTACAAACTGTGTTGTATGTGGTTCACCTGAGAACATTTTTTATGCAATATTTGTGTTTTGTAGAGCTTGCTTAACGTAGCTTGAGAAGAGACAATACCCTAGAATAAAGATGAATTTATTTATATATCTAAAATAAAGTAAGAATCTTAACGACATTAGTGATAAAGTTGTGTAAAAACGATATTCGGCGCGGCCCGGCGAAATGGACGGACCTTCGGTCGACTGTGCCCTAGCAGGCCTAGAAAATCGATCATTCGGTGGGGTCTATTTTAATTATTTCTGATGAACGTATTACTAAATTCTCAAATGTTTCTTGCGCGATGCTTTGGGAAATTACTTATTCACCGTCTCAAAAAATAAAATCTGTTGCTCATCGATATTTTTAAAGTTGAAAAACGTTTTATAAAATTTTCAACAAATTTTCAGTTTTACATAAAAAAAATTGATAGTGAGGTACTGTTTTTCATCAATGGGGATGAAATTTAAACACAAAGTTGAATTCAAATGCGAGTGGGTTTTTATTTACCTACATTATAATATAGATGTTTTCTTTATTATAATGCAGGTAATATGGTAAAATTTTTTCGTCAGGTAAAAACATGTTTGAAAAAAGACACGCTATTCTTTCTTTATCTGCACAGAAAAGCCAAGTTACATCAACGCTTGGCGGGGAACAACTAGTGAATAAATAAATTAATCTTTGAATTTAACGGAAAACATCAAAGTCTGAAAATATGTTATTGTATTTTGTGCAATTTCATCTGAAAGGTTGAGTGTAGTGTTGGTTTTTGAGTGTAGGATGTGTAGTAAAATATTTATACATTAATTAGTTCAATTTTAAGTTTAATTCTAAGTTTTGAATCAATCAGTTTTCGCCTAACTAAGTCAGAGCTTTTATGTTAATAGGTAAGTCCACAATGGAGTGCTGATACCTACCCAGATGTATAGCAGTGGGGCATGGAATTGGCAGAGTAAGGATGAAAGGAGACTGTACATTTTTCTGGTTTATGGACTTTACTGGAAACACTTGGAGGGTATTTTTTATTTAACTTTTTTTATTTTGAATCACAAAATATGCTTTTTATAATATCAACGTTGACAATAACAATTAATTGATAACGGGCCCGACCCTTGCACAGATAAACACTGTTTACTGTAATAATTTTCTGAAGGAAAGAACACCTTTTCACTGGGAACAGTCCCTTTATAGGTTAAAAATACTAATCCCTTGACACTTATTGACAGATTCGGACATACACAATGAAAAAGAAGCAACTTTTTATCGACATGGTTAGAGCTCTAGAATGTTAGTGCAGATTCACACCATTTCTAATAATCAATTATTCAAACAATCCATAGATGGCGATTGTATCCAGAATTATTAAGAACTTATCATTTACAAAATTAAACAGAGACTGAATGCTGTGAAAATGAGATCCTTAGGCGTATGCGCGGAAAACCATGTTAATACGATAATTCGTGTGAAAAATGCTGAGATTCACAAAGAATGGGACGCATAAATGGTTTGGGAATGTAGAGCGAATGAACGAAGAAAGGAGTGTAAGGACAAAATACGACACGAATGTGAACGCTAGAAGAATTTGGGGACGCCCAAGGAAAATATGGCACTGTGTAGTAAATTATAGGGAGCTTGCATCTCCCGATAATAACAACAATATTATTTTTACCCACATTCTTATGAGGTATCATTGTAAACCTGCGCGCGATACCCCGCGCGGTAAATAATATTATTCTGTCTTAAGGAATGTTGCCGTCGGGTTGACCCTAAACCTCCTCTATTGTACGAGATTTATTTGTTAATAAAATTATTTTAAGAGAGTTTTGTTAAAATAAAAAAAAAAAACTAAATTAGAATTATCCAAATTCTCGTTATTTCACACTAAAATAATCACGCAACCTCGGATTATGCTGATTTGGAGAACCGCAGAATCATTTAGACATCAATCAAGAGCTTGTACCTTATACAATAAGAATTTTAATTATATTGACATATTTTTGTGTAGTTTAGGAACATTTAAAAAAGATACCTTAGCTATTATTAAATAATAATTAATAACATACTGCAAGTTATCATGTTGTTCATATGAACCCTGTCCAGTTACAAGTGATTCATTTTATAAACATCTGTTCAGTTTAGTTGTAGGTATATACATATATTGGTGATTAATGATTATTGGTGTTGTGTGAGGATAAAATTGAAATATTGTAATTTACTTGTGTCTTATATCCGATGTTATTTTTACTTTATTTAGTATTTTCTGTAAATATTTTTTGCCCACGGGTACTGGACCCTTAGTTTGTTATTATAATTATTTTTTCAAGTGAAAACCTATCATTAGATATTATATGTATTTTTTATAAGTTGATTATTTAAGAATGTAAAAGAATCTGTTGTTTTTCCCAAATAAACAAACGGTCTGTCCTCTCTGCCTAACCCGCGGAGAAAAGATGTTCATTTAGTTAATGTATAAGCCTCAACAAAGGTTGGGATTAACCACACCTGGTTGGCTGTTATTTATTTATTCAATTAAAGTGGTGAAATACAATGTGTGTTTATTTTAAATACCAAACTCTCAAACCAAACTCTAAATCAAACTCTAAAAGTATTTGCTTCCTTTGGATTTCAAAAAATATATTTATAGTCGCGTCACCTATCTCCGTGTTTTTTTAACCCAGTACCTACTGTAATACATTAAGAGGCGGGGCGGTTTCTACTTCATTGATTTACCCCCAGGGGTGTAGTTGCGAACAATAGAAATGAGGTTTTAGTTTATTTTGTTTTTGGGGTTCATCAATACAGATGAAACGATAATAGACACGCCAAAGGGGTGGATCTGGTAAAACGCAATGTGTTTAACATGAAGATCCATTGGAATCAACAAAAATGAAATGTTTTATGTTTGTATAGCTGACGTATACCCAGCGTTTCTGGGAGTTATCTGAATAATATATAAATATACTATAACCAAATTTTCTGTGGGCCTTTTTAAGGGTTCCATGATAACTCAACACATTGACTATTCAACACACGTTTAAAAAGTTATATAAAGTCATTAAAAACGATGAAAAAAAAATTAAACCTAACCTATCCTAACATAACCTACTTAACCCGGTTGATAAAAATTTTGTTTCATCACTTTCTATGACTTTATATAACTTTTTAAAGATATGATGAATTATCATTTTGATCATTTATCCGGTCATCCTTTTTAACACCTCGACTCCGGTGATGGGTCTGATTTGACCCAGTGTTTTTTAAATAAAAGATTTTGCCGCAAATATCTCGTTTAGGCTAATTTCCTTTTGTTTATTATTTCATCAAATGTTTACCAACATTTCGATTCAAAAATGATTAAAATCGGACACGTTTTAAAAAAGTTATTAGAATAATTGTGTATACAAACACGCAAAAATTCCATTTCTTCTCAGTTAAATTCGAGCAGCCGACGAAACAGCATATCTCTTGCTCTGTCCTTCCGTCTTTGTCTCTCACAGTCCCACACAGATGTTGTCAACCATTCGGGCACATTTCTAGTATTGTGATTTTTGTTTGTGACTTTGTTTAAAAAGCCTTTTAATTTGATCATTTCAGCCGGGTCAATCTGGACCCACCATCGCCGCATGTGTTTTATTTTGAACCTCCGGGTATTACGTGTTAAGCTATACAATTCCGTAGTACATTATTTTGATGTATCTCATAAGGTTTAGCCAGCGTTACCAATGTAATTCTTGAAATTGACTTTAAGAAATCGACTTTTCATGTAGGTACTCTATATATATAAACCTTCTGGAAGAAATTATTTAAACGATTATGAAAATCCTACCAAATCCCGTTGTTTAGTTCAGAAGAACTAAGCGAACAAACAGACAGACGCCGAATAGCGACATTGTTTTTTTACTATTTAGAGATATGCGACAAAGTGATAAACAAACATGAATAACGTTGTAGTAGAAATGCTATGATGTATATTTATTTTTAAAAAATCTTATTCCGCTGGCTCATTTGTTTTTTTTCGAAGTGAAACTTCTTTACGTGCGTCATGTATTTTCGAGGACCGGAGTAAAACCGACTCATGACCGTCACGAAAAATCGTGATCATTTGGTGGTGGGGGTACGGGACCCCCACCACCGCTCACCGTTCACTGTCGCTCTCTCACCGTAGTCGCTTACTGAGGTGAGGGAGCCACTGACGAACGTTCTCTCTCTCTCTTCTCTCTTTTCCTCTCTCTCTAGCCAACGACGCCAAGCCAGGCATCAGCTGCTTGCTTCGTGTACAGCGCGGTGAGTGTAATACGAGTGAAATACGTAATTGATTGTGGTTTATTCGATTTGGAACAGAGTTTTAGTGTCAAAAATGAGTAGTGACGAGATAGAAGTGAAAAAAACATTCGTGGCACAAGAGGAAATATCCCCTGAAAATCACCAAAGAAGAAGAGAGTCTGATTCACACAGTGATGACATTAACGCAAGGTAAACATAACCAAGAAGAGTGGATAAATATCTCACAAAATAGTATTGTTTTTATAATAGCATGATAGGATTGTTTAACATATTGGCGAGATTATACTAACAGTGAAATATGATGTAGGGATGTCGTGCCTACAACCGAAGCGTGTGTAAACAAGCGTCGACTGGGGATACTAAAAGTTTCACTTCCGTCGTGCGTAGGCTTGCCACACACTGTATTTTTTATTTTTTATAACGGTAATGGCACAAGAGTTCGAACTCCCCGTAGTCAGTGTGACCACACCAGAAAGTTGGCAGGGTAGGTGGGAAAGCAGAAGGGTGGAAAGTGCCTGGCTATATAGATCTGGTCACATAAAGCAACCATCAAAGAAGCTTTAAGCAAGATTTACTTTATCGTGGCGATAAGCTGCGAATTAACTATCATTCTATGACAGGGTGAATGTCTAAAATATTGTTGTAAAATTTATGAAAAAAAGAATTGAACAAAAATACGATCAATTTATTATCTTTGTGCGGATTACAAAATTTTTGTATAAACACATTTTTTTTTTTTTTTTTTTTAAATATCAAAATAATATACAAAAATCAAAAAGTCCCAATAAACTACTTTAAAGTAGTTTGTCATTGGGTGCTTTTAACTTAAATAGATTTTATCAAATGTATACATTCATATCATGAGAGGTGTAATACAATAAAAATAAAAACAAAAAACAATTAAAGCGTATGCAGTTAGATATAGTTTGTATTAGAGTCTAGTACAAACTATTTCTTTCAGCTAGCCAATTTTTCAACAAAAAATTTCTTTTTATATTTGTACATTTTTTGATTTCTGCAGGTAACATATTTAAACAATTTGGTATCATGTAGTCTAGCGTTCTTTGTCCATATTTGTTTACATGCTTTGGTACGATTAGTCCTTCATTTAATGTAAAACGAGTATTGTAAGTGTGTTCCAGTCTCATAGGGCTATTTATGTGCTGAAAAATTATTTTATACCACATAATTGCTCTTACCGAGAGGATTTTCAGATTTTAATAAAGGTATGGAACATTATGCCTTTGTTCATATAAACTTTTATGAGCTAATAATTTAACAAGAGAATTTTGAACTGATTGAACATGATTTATATTTGTTTTAGAGGAAAATCCCCAAGCTGTAATTCCATACCTTATGATAGATTCAGCTAGTGATAAATAAATTATTCGAAGTGTGCATATTGGAACATAAAATTTTAATTTATATAATCTACTAATAATAGATCTCAGTCGTTCACAGACTTTATTTATCTGTAAATCCCATTTGAAAAAACAATCAATAATAACACCTAAATAAACATATTTTTTAACCAGTTCAATATTTTCACATGTACACAACGCAGGGATACCAACATGTAGGCAATCTGAATTGTGTGTTTTAATTTCGGGTATAATAGTATTTTCCTTGGCATTTGGTGATCTAATGTGTATCAATTTAGTTTTTTTTGCATTTATGATTAGGCCAGAGTCGTGAGACCATTTTAAAAGTTCAATGTAATCTTTTTGTAAAAGTTCAATACATAATTGCAAATCACTGCAAGAAAACACCAATGCAGTATCATCCGCGTACACAAAGTGTTTTACATGTTTAAAAATAAATTTAATAAAAGATACATAAATTATATATAAAATAGGACCTAATATGGAACCCTGAGGAACACCTGCTAAGATTTTTCTTTTTTTACTTAATGTGTTCAAAAGCTTTATTTGCATGCACCTGTTGTTCAAATAATTTTCAAATAGTTTTAGAAGTTTCCCTCTTATTCCTATGATTTCTAGTATTTTCAACAATTTTTATGGTTAATAGTGTCAAATGCCTTGGAATAATCTATAAATAAGACTAATACATGATGTTTATTATTTAAATTATTATTTATCAAGCTGACAAACTTTTGAAGTAGCACTTCAGTGCCCTTTTTTTTGGAATCCATATTGGTTAGTATCAATAATAGAAAAATCTTCCAAATATTTTATTAATTTAATTTGAATGTATTTTTCAAGAATTTTTTCGAGTGATGGCAAAATACTGATTGGTCTATAATTACCCAAAATGGTGTGATCACCTCCTTTATAAATGGGTCTGATAATACTACATTTTAAATCATCTGGAATTTTTGCTTCAAATAAGATTCTGTTTACAAAATGGGTTATAATTGGACCTAATGTTAATATATGTTTTTTAATATCGCTCATTCTGATATTATCGATTCCAGGAGAAGAGTTTTTAAGTTGTTTCACAATGTTTTCTATATCAGCAATTTTAGCCCTAGGTAGGTACATGCTTTGAGGCATCTCCTCTGGTTCAAACCCAGTTGTCCTGTGATTACATTTATGTAACATATTGCAAACATTGTCAGAGAAATAATCAACAAAGTCATTTGTTACGCTTTCTTCGGTCCGATCTTTCATCAAATATTTGGATGCAACTTGGTCACAATCATTTTTACATTTCTTTCCTAAAATTTGATTACATTCGTCCCATGTTTTTTTTGAGTCTTGAAATATATTTTTCAATTTATCATTATAGTATGAGGTTTTTAATTTTATTAACAATTTATTTAAAATATTTCGAAAACACTTATTTCTTTTTCATAGTATTTGTTCGTTGGAGCATTTCTCCAACGTTTGTATAAAAAATCTCTTTTTTTAATTTTATAAAGTGCATCAGTAGATATCCATTCATTTGTGGCATGCGGTCGGTTTTTTGATTTTTTGCTTATTTCAATTGTGCTTTTTTATACAAGTCATCAAAATAATTTTTAATTTTCAAATAAATAACAGAATATTCGGTTTCCTTTAGAAACGATTTCCAATCATAATTACAAATATGTTTATCAACCAGTTTTTGCGAAAGAATTTTAACTTTATTATAATCATTTGAGTTTAAATTATCTACCGAGTTATAGCGTATACTTATAGCTGTTGTGTTGTGATCGGCAATGTTATAGTCACATACATATGCGAAGATTGTACTGGTTAATCCAGCGGGCAGTTTACCGCTTATTCGCACGTAGAAATGATCGATACATGAACTATTTATTTTCTGTTTAACAATTACTTCCCTAGTGACGACATCTATACATTTTTTCAAATAGTTATTTGTAAGAAAATTTTCATAATTTATTATGATAGGATCATTTTTGTTTAATAAATTTAAGTTTATGTCGCCGAAAAATATTACACTTTCATTTGATTTAATATTGTTTTCAAACACAGAGGATATTTCTGACAAAAATGATAGCTTATTTAGATTCGGAGGTCGGTATATTGCTAAAAATTGTATTATTATAGTGATTTATTTGTAGCTCCTTCTTTAACAAACCTTTTGGACAGCATTACAGAGTCCATCATCAAGGCAGATGTGTCCACAGCATAATTCTTTTAGCCGTGAAAATTTCAAATCATTTCACAGCTGTATAGTTATAATTATTTTTCCAAGCTCGGTCAGCCGTTTTAAAAATTACAATAATTTTGAATTTGCACTATTTTATTTTTGTATCTTTCAGACGATAATTAATATAACATGTTTTCAAATGAATAACCGCAGTTACTAGACATTAATATAATTACCTAATACCTTTCAGATGATAATAGCAAAAAAATAAAACAACGATTACACTTTACAATGTTTGTAGGTAATAAGAAGGGCTTTATTTAAAAAAAAACTAATAAAGGAATTTATAATATTATTTTGTCTTTGAACCAATAATAAAGAAATCATTAAACTAGCTCAATTTGAAAATAAAATGATTGTTTAATTTATTTACTGATCATTGCGTCCTATTTATGATCTGATAAATTTTTCGATACCCGCGTACCCAATTTCTACTGATTTATAACAAGTTTCTCGTTAATTCCTTAAGTTTTTAAGTTCTAAGAAAAATACATATTTTTTTAAAGAAAATATCAATACATTTCTTATGCCGAAACATTAACTAAATGACATTCCGTAAATAGAAAAAAAAATCCCAAATTAATCAGCAAAAATAATTAAAAACACGTATTTTCTGATATATAATAAGTTATAGGAATGATAAAATTAACAGTGTATCTTTAAATGCAACTCAAGCATTTTCGAGACATTTTTGCTCTATTTCAAATGAATCGTGTTTTATTAAATATTTTTTCTATTTTCACTTAATTATTATCGTTATTTAATATAAGCGCGCTCCCTCTAACATTCGTATTAACACATCACCCTTTCAAACCATCTTTGAACGCTTACTACGGAGCCTTAAGTGTGAGCGCTATAAAGATTAGGCAATAAATATTATTTTATATTTTTACTTGATAACTTTATGACACATTAACAACGAAAGCTTTATTTTTTCGATTAATTTCTCGATCGTCTGCAAAAAAAATATAATCGTGTTTTAATAATGCTTTTACGGTTTTAGAATGAACCCCATTAAATAATTATTACCACCATAAACAAAATTTGTGGGTTGGATTTTTTTTCCAGTTTTAAGGCTTTATATTATTGTTTATTACTAGGGTAGGTAGTAGTAAACGAATGTTAGAAATGGCTGAAACTGGTAGAAAAATAAGGAAATCACTTTTTTTTACATTTACTCCACACAGAAGGCCCTGAGCAAAATGATTTCTCTAAGGGCCTATGTCATCTCTAGGGATACATTGTTGAGGATTTTTTTAAGTAGCCACTCGAACGATCGCGCGTCAAAAAACTTTTTTCTCCGATTGCTCGCGGTTTTTTGGCGACGAATTTGAATATTTTCCGCCAACATTAAAAAAATCAAACCTCCGAATTTTAATACGGAAACATAAAACTGATTGTATTGCTATACAGCCAATGAATTCACCTATATTTTGATAATTATTTTATATTTTTAGAATTGATAGATAAATTATTAAAAAATCTTAAACTTTATAAATGCGCGAAATTAGCGTTTTTGTTATTTGAAATTGCCGCCAGTGGCAGTTTTAAATATCTTTATAGAATATTTTCTACGTTTTTATGTTCTCTATGGCCTGTTTGATAACCACAAATGCAAGAATGTAATAGAAAAATAATTTTTTGTACGTTATGCTCTCTTCAAAAGTTTGGTTAGAAAATAATTTTTTAAAATTTGAGTGCGTGACGTGTCAAAATTGAAATCACTGTATTATACTATATAATAAATTTACCACAAAAACTGGTATAACGTTAGGAAGATACATTAACTGTCTACAATTATTAATAAGCATAGTCGCCGTATTGGCTTTATTTTATTCATTTGATGAATTATACAGAGAGCCTATTTCACGATGTCAAAATCATGGTGCTACTTTTTAAATAATTGTAAATTAGAACTGGAGATTTGTAACCATGTTTTTATATAACGTGCAAAACGAGGAAATAAGGCTTAAAATGAGATATATATCATAGATATAAACATTGCCAATATTTCAGGGGGATACTTTGAAAGTTGATGAAATTCACCAATATTTGACGAAAAATCACTTCTGACAGCTACCTTAAGGTCAATCTACATAGAGTAAATCGGAATATGTAAAATGATGATAAATTTGTATATATATCAAACCTTTGTATGACCGTAGAGTGCAAATAAAATCATAGTGATAATTTTATATCTAAACGCAAAGGTATCGAAAAAAAAGGGGTGAGGGGAAAATAATTGATGGAACCAATAATTTATTTATTTATTAAGCCCTAATATCCTTTTAAATCAATATTACAGTTGTATGGTTACAATGAAAGAGCAGTATATTGATTTAAACATTGTTTACACACTTTGTCATAGTAAAAATGTATTCAGTTTATTGGTTTATTCATAATTTAAGAAAATCAATACATAATAATATCATTGTGCCTCGCTATAGAGTGAGATTCTGAGTATCGCTCTGGTGAGGGACCACCATTCAGAATTGAACATTGCTTGAATTGGCTTAGTTATGTTTAGTGACTAGATCTGGAAAAGCCTCTTTACAGAAAAAAACTCAAAAAAACTCACAAAACTCGTAAGACTTTATACCCGCACTGGCCGCTTTGGTTTTGATCATCTGGACGAATCCCAAACGGCCTTTATAGCAGAGTAAGGATTCATCCAGAGAGATGTCTTGCTCGGGCAGGTATAAAGTCTCAAACTTATTTGAGAGGTGGTCCAAGACGGGCTGAATCTTTTGTAACCTTCGCACAGATAATGGTGCATCAGAAGAAAGACTTTCATTGTTGGTGAAGTGAAGGAACTTTTTAATTAGAAGAAAACGATTATAATCCATGGCTCGGCTGAAATAAGGCATGGCGGTGAGTTTTTTTTAATAGAAGTAGTCTTTTTCAACAGGAAGGGGACTAATACCTTGATACATTAAAATTGCCAAGAATACATACATTTCCTCTTTATTCGTGGGAGCCCATTTATTGGTACGCGCATGACGCTTAAATTGTTTTTTCGCAATCCATTGATCTGCATACCTGTTGGTCTCTCTCGCGATCAGTTCAACGAAATCTGCATCAAAGATTTTAAGAAAGGTTTGCCCATTTCGTCGGTATTGAAAGTTGGTCTTGGCGTGCCTGTGAAAGTCTCCCTTATCCCGTAAGATATCATTAGACCAATCGAAAGAGTAACCTTCAGGCGGCAGAATCGAACGCATTGCCTCACTATCTACCTGGTCTTGTCTAATAAAGTCTATGGCCATAGCGGAGTTAGGTGAAACGTTGATAATATTATGATAAGGTATTGGTGGCATGTATCCTCATCGCTCTCTTCGTGGTCGACGTCGCTCGCTTCGTCATCCTCGTCGCTCGATCTGTCCATATCCATTTCTGAAACAACAGAAAACCCAAATTAATTTAATGTGTCTATATTACGATAACCCACTGCCTCTGGTACGGCTTATGACTCGCAATACGATGGTCGCGGGATCAAATCAAATAAATTATATTTGAATAATTAGTGTTATTTTCACACAAAATTTATTAAAAATAATATATATTATATTTGCGGCACGTTCCAGAGTGGAAGATACCCATAGTATCGCCCTGGTGTAAGACCCCATTCAGAATTGAAACGTTGCTTGAAATGGCTTTAGCCGTGTTTGGTGACCAGTTCTGAATAGCCACACCTCCTTCCCCTCCCCGCTACCTTCAGCCTCACAACATACCCCGATTGGGGATGCCATAGTCTCACTGGCTCCAGCTGAGGCTCTTGTGAGGTATTCATATAAAAAAATAAATAAAAAATTAATCAAATACTTGAGGCGGGCAATGTCAGGAGTCAGAATAGCACAGTCAGGTAGGTATGGAATGAAGAAAAGAGTGTGTGTGCCAAGATCGAGTTGCATGGTGGTTCATCCTCTCTGCCTACCGAAATGGCGTGAAGGTAAGTTAGTTAGTTTTATAACTCACGGTTTCCAAGTACAGACTCTTCTAGTACAGCTGCCTCGTCCACGTTACTGTTTCTGCCCATGTCTGACTCTGAAATAAAAGAAAACACAAATTTACAGTAGAATTTGGATATAATGACTTTGCATTTAACGGTCTACTGTTTTAAGTGACGATAATGTAAACTCTAGTAAGGTTTCATAGCTTTTAGTAGGAAAACGTATCCGTTTAAAGTGACCAACTACGTAAAGCGACCTATTTTAATGATAATTTGTCCGGTTACAAAACCCACCTACCAATACAGCCTCGCTTTTAACTAGGAAGCTCGACACAATGAGTCCCGTGAAGCGAAAGTGTTTTTTCAATTTAAGAAAAAAATGCTGTATTACACCGTTTAGAAGCCGGTGAATCAAATGTAACCCTCGCAAAGAAGTTCGGCATGTCTTATTTCTCACTCTGCAATACCCGTTACAGAAAAAAAAGATGTGTAATGATGCATCCAAGTCATAACAACAATACATTTTGTATGTGTGTTGTGTGGAATTTTTAAGTACTATGCTTATTTCCTGCCAATATACCAACAGTGAAACTGTGCTAGGGATATCAATATAAAATATAGATAATTCATTTTATATTGAGCCCCTGGTATGACATTTCAAAAAATAAACTCACCGTTCCCAAACGCCGACAATTCTTCGTAGAATGGCACGTCCACCCACAGCTCGCTATGATAGCCGGCCTCCGGAGAGAAGAGTTCCCCACTCCGCGATGTCCCAGGTAACGGCTCGGGAGATGCTGCACGGATAGGCATAATTGGTGCATTGGGAGCCGTTGATTGGGTCTGGGCGGGAGTGGACATCCACGGTGGTGGTACGGGTCGTGGCAACGGTGAAGGCGTCCCTTGTGAAAAGGGACACGTTGTTCTCTCCGGAGATGGAATTCTGAAAACATTTACATAAATCATATAAATTGTTCTCATTCACGTGTGAAACAGTATGTACAGTATGTAAATAAACAATAAAATTAGAATTCTGTAAAATATGCACTGAATGTGCCAAATGCACAGAGCGCTGATCTTACCAACTCTCACTGTAAGAGTGGAACGCTGTCAGGAAAAAACAATAATATTGTATCAAGCATCTAAATACGATTACTTACTTTTGTTTAGTTTTTCTTGGAGGTGCGGTAGGGAGCAAAATGCGCGCCGCCTGCTTCTTGAATTTTCGGCTTTCCAGCTCTAGCCGGAAGGAAGCAGGCAGGGCCCTAACAGCCTTTAGGGCCTTGACGCGATCCTCTCGCACCAGTAGCAAAGCAGGGTCGCTGTTTAAATAAATACAAATATATGATGAGTTCAACGGCCACAGCAAAGTACTTTCATAAAAAAACATTAAAAAATACTAACACTCCAGACGAGGCTGCAATTGCAGCTCTGCGTTGACGTCCACGTGCAGGTAGTCCGGCACCAGCTCGTACCCCACCTCTCCCTCTTCCTCTGCCTCCTCTTGCAGTCAGCACCACTCTATATATTTTAAATTGAAAACACTTAATGTAAGTAATGTAAAATGTTTAAATTTTGTTAAATATTGCACTAATATAAAATTTGAAAATAATTATTGGGTCGTGGAGTGATCCCTTTCCCTGGACGACAGCTGTTACTGCACAAATTTGGTAAAAGTAAACAAATTAATTAATTATACAACTAAATTACTAAATTTTTATTGTGTGACGAAGGCTTTACACCATTTTACATGTGAAAAAGAGTCAACTTTTTGACATATGACTTAAAATAATTGGTTAGCAAATATCTGTATTAATAATGAACCAATTCAAATAAAACTTATATATATCTCTTTGTTTTGAATCACTGTGATGGAATATCTATATTTCAAATGCGCCAGTGCAGTATTTAAGACATTATTGTAAATCAAAAACAGATGACGTCTTCAGTTGACGTAATCTTACACAAAAACTTCAACCAAAACAATATAATACAAACAAACGAATTAAAAACGCATTTCAAAGATAGATAAGTCAATCATGATTACACAGATATATAATTATGCGTTAAAAACCCAATAAATTAATTACTTACGGCATTTTAGGAAGAGTCCAAAATTTCGTGAATGTTGAAAATTTATAATTATTTTTTGACAGGACGCCATAAAAAAACCGCGAAAACTCGTTAAATAACACTTCAAAGACAACGGATAAGTTCATAGACAAAGAGAATATATTATCAGCTATTTGATAAAACAAGTAGCTGGCCATATAAACGTTTTAAATAATTACAATAAATATTTTACGAATGGTAGAAAAATCGGTCCATTTTTGGACCGATATCAATCGCAGAAAAATAAAAGTGGTCGATTTTTCGACCGAAATCGTTCCAGTGGGTAGAGGAAGGATTGAACATAAGTCTTGAAGAGACATATGTTGTAGGAGGGAAGAAACACAGAGGCCGGCAAATCTATCCACAGCCGAGCTGTTGACTTAAGAACGAGTCGTGGAAAATTCCCGTTATTATGTAACAAATATCAACCGTGTTTAAATTTTGGGCACGTTGTTGGCAAAAGGATCAATGATGCTAGTTCCTTGGAGCATCTTACATTGTAATATCGGTAGAACAAGGGCAGCATACCTACTTGACGCCTGTGCCCTAAATATTGCAATCAGCCTGTTAATTTAGGTGAATCTATGAAATGTACCGCCCGTTTCTGCGCAGAGTCTAGGGTTTTTTCAGATATTTTGAGGCTCCATACCAGAGGTGGCTGCCAAGTTCAACAATGGGGGGTACTTGCGAATTGTACAGAGTCATCAGTTGTGTACCATTAAAGTATCTGCGGGCCCTGTACAGCTTACCCAACTTCTGTAAAACAAGAGTGAATGCTGTGGAAATTTGGAAATGCTCGAGGCGTGACTAACTAACCATCAACCCGTTTCCAAACGGAGGTAGGCAGATAGGATGTCTTCCAAAAAACTCGGTCTCTGCACACACACCTTGTTAAATTCATATTTATACATCGTCTTATGCACATTATTCTGTTATTCTGACTCTAGACGTGGCGCGTCTCAAATATCTGGTTCATTCATAGTGCCGTGTCTTCCTAAGGCGTCCAGGACTTTTCTACAATTCACATTTGTGTTACATATTCTTTTAACACTCTTTTCTTTGTTCATTTGCTCTAAATGTCCAAACTTCGATTGGAAAATATCACCAATTTTAAAACAAAGACTTTGTTACTCTAATGAATCCAGCTAGAGGCAGTGCATGAAGTCTTTCGTTTTCATACAGGTCGTGTAAGTATGAAGAGGACAGGCGTTAATGACATATGTACGAGCTCTTTCTGAACAAGTACTATACAATACCTATACAACTAACTTAGAATATGAATAAAACTAACAAACAAATAACATTATATCCTGAAATGACCCCAAGCAATATTTCAATTATCAACAGAATGCGGAAATTATTAATAAATCATTTATCGTACCTACCATTACAGCATACTTCGACCATTCTAAGAACAGAAACCTATTAACTGTTGCCTATTAAATTTCAGGGTTCATATCTAATTTCCGGAACTGAACCATTAAATTACACTGGCACAATTAAATCTAATCTCAATTGAATTTTACTGTCTTTGGAGTGACATAATTTTGTATATTGATGGTCAGTACATTTCTGATTAGAATTTAACTTACACTTAAACTGATATATTTTGGTTGATAGTAAAAATTAAATTCAAATATTATATGTTATCAGCTGACGTGAACTTTGTTTTGCTCAGAGAATTTTCTCTAATATCTGTGAATTTAATCTGCGGGTATTATTTATTTAATTCACGCCTATCAATGCTTTTACATACATATACATGGTGTCCGGAAACTCGTAGTACAAGCGGGAAACTGGAGAATCTACACCACATGGGGAACCCAAATAAACATAAAGTTTTTTGATTTGAGCATTTTCACAAAAAAAAAAAAACCAAAAAAAAATATTTTTCGGCTATTTTAGGGTAAAAGTTTTTTCTGGTGTTTAGGGTTGAACAACAGATGTTTTAACCCTACAGAGCAGAAATATTTTATGATTACACCGGATTAAATGAAGGGTGATTTCAAAATAATGCTTCAAATCCGAGTTTCTTCATTTGTTTTACTTTCAAATAGTTTTAATTAGTTGGGTACTTTGATCTTCAGTAATAATTTATAAGAATTTGATTAAAAAAAAAAAAAAAACTTCTAACTCGATTTATTCGATAACGAAAGCTCAAATCAAAAAAAAATATACTACAAAATCTACTCCAAATGTGATGTAGATTCACGAGTTTCCCGCTTGTACTACGAGTTTTCGGACACCACGTATAACAATATTTATGAAATTATACTGGTAAATATTGCAGAAAATTACTGTTTAAAACACTTGAACAAAAATGTATAAAAATAAAAATATTATTGAATTTTATCCACTCAGTATGTAGGTAAAAATATTAAAAAAAAATTCAAAAAATAAAATTCTCTCAGCCGACAAAATACTGCTAATGTGTTAAAAGTACGTTATCGTTATTTAGAAATTCTCAAGGAATGCCAATTTTAAAATAAACATATCTTATTTTGTTTTTAAATAAACATAAATTATTTTGGATTCTTTCAATCGCATGTGAATGAACTCATAATTTGGGAACCAAACTGTGGAATTGTATTCTATATGACTCCTTACAAGTGACATATATAATGTATTTTACAGTATTGACATTATTGAAATCACTAGATACCCTTAAAATAAATCTCAACATTTTCAAAGCTTTATTGGTTGTTATTTCTATATGCTTGATAATGTTAAACCAAACCAAATACCTAAGTCATTAATTTCCGAAATAGATACTAACAACATATTGTTAATGGAATAATTTAAAAAAAGATTGGATCTTTATACGATAAAACCTCATAATTTGACAAATATATAATGATAATATTTTTGCTATGATTGCTTATATCTCTATTTTGATTTGATCTATATCTACAACCTCTCTCCATGGCTATAAATGTATTGTTTTGTAAATTTTTCGTCGTATATAATATTTTGTTTTATATAAACTTTTTTAATTCATATCATCCTTTCTCACATATTAAATTAACTTATTCCATATTATGCTTTCTCAGAAGAGGTATCACAGGAAATAAATCCATAATTGGTTTTATTTTAGCTATGCAATACTTATCTACAAACTGATTAAATGTAAACTGTCAATTTCCCGAAAATGAATAAATAAATATAAAAAAAAAAAAAATCTTTCGGAAGAAATTCTCTATATGAAAGTGAAAACTCTATCTTAATCCATTGCTTAGTTTTGAAGAACTAAGCGCACAAACGAACAGACGCTGATAGCGACTTTTTTTCAATATTATTTAGAGATTTTAAAGTTTTATATAACAATACAGACGTTAAACTACAAAATAACTTTTCAGGAAGAGCAAGAAGTTTATTATTGCACGTGTGAACCTGTAACCATGCAATAATTAACATCTCATGCAGGAGGTAAATCGTGTTTTTAACATAAATATTAGATATAATAATATTTTAAACAACGGTATTGAGAAGCATCTATCATGTTGTTGAAATATGTTTTTTTAGTGTCATTAAAAATAAAAATCTACAAATTGAACTAAAAATCCTTCCACTCAGCGGTGTGACTATAGAATTGCATAGGGAGGGGGAGGGGTGTGATTTTTTTGTATCCTAATTTTTTGAGACCTCTACCCGACGAGATAGAGGTACAAATAATATTATTATATTTTTCTGGAATGTAAACTATGAGTGGTTTTGTATTATTTTCAATGGAATACTGAGGTGGATGGGGGCCTTACCATATAAACCCCATCTTATAAACGTTTCTGTTTTCAAGGTATCCGCAGGAGTTTCAGGATGATTTTTTTTTTTTTTTTCAGAATTTTTAATTTTTAATTTTAATTTCATTTCATTTTCAGAATCCTTAAAGTAAAAGAACTCGTGTTGAAGCCTTGCCTAAAATAGGATTATCCATATTTAATTTTGATATGAACTAAACTTGTCAATTTGGCTGGCCTAAAACAGGATCCATACCTAGTTGGCTAGTCGAAGTTTCCGCATGTTTTATTGTATGATTTTTATGTGAAATAAATTTGATTATTATTATTATTAATTATGACTAGATTTGAATAGCCAGGTATATTCCCTTTTCCCATTTCTTTGTCCTCCCCAGTTCTTGCATCCTCACGATTAACCCTGGTTGGGGAAACTATAGTCTCAATAGATCTGAGCAGTCGAGATTATAATACACCAACGTTTTGACTCTGAAGGTGGTCTTTCAGATGGTTTAAGTAAGTTTACCTGTAGAAATTTCTGAAAATAATGTACATTCTTTGTTACTTCATTCATTTTTTTATTAATATAATCGTTGATTTGGTGAATGTTTGCAGATTAGCTGTTTATTTAGGCCTCTTCAATAGAGAAACACACACTCCATTTTTTTATATATCAGTCTGGTTTATTTACAATAAATCAATTCAAATTGTGACTCAGCACTTTTGTCATTTCTACCCAGTTAAAGGACGGCTCGGTCTCCAACTAGTTCCGAAAAGAAAAGCTGTGTTTCACGTACAAAATATAATAAGTAATTCTCAAAAAAGCTACCCATGTTTATATAAATTGATTTTACTAACACAATAAGAAAAACGTATCCACAAGATCCTATATTTAGGTGACTGCTGGGTAATGTCTTACCTTATCAATAGAAAAAATTGCCTTATCATGTAATCAGTGATATCTAAGTAAGACAAAACGGGGCTCCATCGAGCTTTAAATCTAATATCATAGTAATTGAAATATAGAGGACAGTTGTATTTTCTTTTGAAATATAATAAATGCCTTTTTTATCAATCTTTGAACATAGTTATTTTTTTTTCTGTTTGCATTTTTTCTAAAAATATGTTTTACATGAGATATAATATAAAAACTCTATGGGCGTTTAAATGTATTGCAAAATAAAACGATTAAATTAAATAAATTTTATTTTGCTCTACGATTGCATTCACAGGAGATTATATGTGAGACGTGAGTTCTAAATACACTGAGTACTAAGAAACATGTGGGTACCTATTTTAAAATGCCTATTAATATTTATTTGAATAATTAAATAAGAACATTATCCTTTCTATTACATCTGACATAAAAATATACTAATATTTTGTACCTATCCGCTCTGCGTAACACGACTAGACTATCAGTTTTGCTTATTTACTTTTTAAAGTAAGTTTTGTTTAACGCCTGTCCAAGAGTTGATTGATTGCTTTTGCGAATCATTTTAACTTTTGGAGCACGATCCTGTTGATTTTTGGAAGAAATTATAAAGATTTTATGGTCTACCATAGAAAATATATTCTTTTTTCATTCTAACCGATAGAACTAAGCTATAAGTAAGCCTCTAAGTCTATTAATTTTTTTTAAATTTTGCTTTAATTTTTGTAGTTGTAACCTTTCCCTTACTGTGCTAAAAAAATCCACGCGTTCTGGTGCTGTGTAGTCAATACACATCTCAAAATAAGCGATTTAGTATCGGAAAAATATGAATATTCATAAGTAATTGATTGTGTTTCTTATATTTTATAGCAAAAGTGATAATAATTGTAATTTAATTGCTTTAAACATGAATAAACCATCGGCAGCTGCTAAAAAAACGTGCGAGGAGTCCACATCTAACGACGTTCCGCGACCAACTGACTGGCGGCTAGCAGTGCTAGCACACACACACCGCTATGCGGTCGTAGGTATCGATGGTAAATAAAAATACAACTGCGGACGTGTGGATTTCTCATGTTCACTCATAGCGAACTAAAGCGGGACATCAATAGCGTGTCATTTCTTCGCACACTCTTCGCGTAGCAGTGTCACACGGTTGATTGTATTGGTGTATTTGTATCCGATTTTTAACCTGCCTCACTAGGCTAGTGGCTAGCCTGTGTTGAGGCATTCATTTTAAAAGTTAATTTAAATGCAGGAGTATACTTTCGCTTATATTATGATATTATGGCTGAATATTTTTGTTTTATCAATTGTTTCGAATTTGGATGAGGGCACCGGTAAAGGCCCTATGATTATTTATTTTATCTAAATTACAATGTTCTTTTTGAAATTTGTTTGAGTATACATTTGTTGGAAGAGTGTTGTACAATCTTGTTACTATGACCTAGAATTTCATTGACTGAAAGTTGTATGCATTGCAAGAATTTGGAGTAAATCTTTGTTATTGTTGCGAGTACAGCGAGTATTCAAACTTTTTTGTGTTGTATTTATGTGTGTTTTTTTATATAGGCTGGTGAGGATTGTTTTTACGCATATCTGCCAAACGTCAAACACATTCATAATTTTAAAGATTAAGTTCAAGTCTGTAATTAGAGGTATCCTAAGGCTTATTTTGATTATGGTTTTCTGTGCTATTATTATTGGGTCTAGTGCTGATGAAGTGCCACCATACATATTCCATACCTAAGAAATGATAGATTGAAAAACAGTAAAGTAGATCATTTTCAAGTGTTGTAAGTCGAGAAAGTTTTATATTGTTCTGAAAAAATGCATGGTTTTCTTTTTTTTTTTGCAATTAATTGAGTGTGGAGATTCCATTTTTGGTATTGATCAATGGCGATGCCAAGGTACTTCATCTGAGTAGTGCGTTCAATATTGTTTGTATTTTGTCCGTATCTGTTACTCCATACATAATCAATACAAGATAGGCGTTGGCCCGCCATTTCTCTAATACAATTTTTTGTAAACAAGATAATTATTATATTATCTTCTTTACATCTGTGGATACAATTACGCTAATTAATCATAACTATTTCTTTAGTAAGAACACCTGAAATTTAATATCAATTTTGATTGCAGTAACATTTTTTTATCGTCTTCAATTCGATTAAAATACGAGTAAATTCAGCAAAGGAGTCCCAACTGCTCTCAGGAACCAGTGGAACTACGTCATTCCCAATTAGATTTTTTATGAGGCTGAAGGAATAGGGAAAGGAAATAGATAGAAAAAGAGGAAGGCTTGGGGTAATTTTATCATGCGCTATTCATCATCAAAGTCCTGATTAAACCCAAACTATAAAAACAATAATAATAATGCCTGTTTTAAAGTGAGAAACAAAATTTTAGTCATCGAAGAAGCAAAATAATTCATCTAAATAGCTATTTCGTAGATTTGATACGCATAATTCGAATTTTCTTAAAATGCATTCTCGAAGTACCCAACTTGCCAATCATGAAACATGTTTTTATTTTCTCCCTGTAATATTATGTGTAGTGATCACAAACATTTTTTTTTAATCTGACAGTTCATTATTTTAAATATCACGACCAACCGGTTGGTAGTTCCCTATGATTCTTCACTAGTTTAGTCATCTATTTTCGCACCCGGAAATATTATCAAAATAACAAAAATACTATTTCATCAATAATGCATATTTTTTAATGAACGGTTCATAATAAGATTTTTGCTTAATTTCGGCCTTTTACCGCCCCCTTAAAGTTTTTTACCGCCCCTCATTTGCTCTCGAAGTCATCACCGCCTCCCTTGGATCTCCCTTATGCCCCAGGGAGAGGGTTATCGCCTCGTTGTTAATCAATTATCTAATTGGTGTGTTTTCTATAAACTGCAATTGCTTTTTAGCAACTGCAAAGCCTGAAGTTATTATCTTTGCATATAAGAATCACCCATTTGCCTGAGGATACATGGACTTAATCCGCTCGCAAAACTAAGTGGACAAATAGTTAATTAATATGCCAGACTGACTTGTAAGAGACTGGCCTATGTTTGTTTGCCAAGACGAGATCGTTAGTCCTATGTCAATATGGGTTAATGGACTTACCCTAATAAGGACTAGGCTACCCGAATGCAGCCGGCTGTATAAACTACACCCAACCGAACAATCTTGCACGCAAATTGACAATTTAACTTGGGTAAGATATCGTATAGATATAAATTAATACGTACTTAGCTAAATAGCATTCAATTTTTGTATCATATTTTATGAAAATAAATAAATTTAACAGCTGTGTTGTATTTTACCTAGCTGGTAGAAAAGTAAAGACATAGTGATATTTTAAATTGAACAAGATAGTATCGTTTGTACGACAAAGTGACAATTTGACTTCGGTAAGACATTATACAGGAATACAAAATACCGACGAGGCATTCAATTAATTTGTGTAATTGTATAACATTATAGTATTTTTGTTTTTGGGGTATTATGCCGTGTTGCGCTACGTCAGCCTTAAGACAACGTTTTGGACAGCATTTCAGTGTCCATCATCAGGGCAGATGTGTAATCTAAGGTTGACGTGAAATGTGTGTTTATGTATGAAGATGCGATACCGTGTTGCCAGCTCCAAACCTCCAAGAGCTGACATTAACGTATAGTTTTAAAGTGGTTTTTTGCGTTTAGTTCTGGTGTAGCCGTCAACCACCGGATACCAAGAAATACTGAGCTTAGCTCCATCGTCTCTATTAATATTTACGGGAATTTTATGAATTTCAATGGCCTCCGTAATCATCCCTGCTCTATATGTTTTCCCGGTGACCGGATAATTCATTACAACTTTAAAAAGTTATATAAAGTCATGGAAAGTGATGAAACAAAAACTTTATTTATTGGGTTAAGTAGGTTAGGTTAGGTTAAAAAAATATTGTTTTATCGTTTTTAATGACTTTATATCACTTTTTAAAGGTTTGTTGAATAGTCACTGTGTTGAATTAGCATGGAACCGTTTTGCTCGACAATTGCCAATTTGTCAGGGTGGCCGAGTTTACAAGCTTTGAAGTGTTCAGATATCCTTTTGGAGATTGTCCGTTCTGTATAACCTACATAAACCTTGTCACATCTCAAATCATACCTAACCAATTGTATTACACTTCATGTACCTAAGAAAATTGAATCTATCGGCATAGTGGAATTGTTTGTTGAAAATCTATTTAATGGAACTTACTTATAACGACCGTTTGTTTCTAAAATAATAAAGAAAAAGTGAAATTTTGAGTTGCATAAGATAGTGGGAAAAGCAAAATGGTATGCCTACAGAAATATTTAGCTACGGAGCAATTCAATTTGTTAAATCTCTTGTCTTATTAAAATTTTGATCTCAACCTTATTCTTTATATTTTAAATGATCTAGAAGCCCAACAATAACCTGGGCGCATTATTTTGAATTAATCAAATCACAACGAAAAAATCGTCCAGTGTGGCGTACAAAAAACCCATTTTTTTAAAGGCATCACAAATTATTATAACACCGTAACCAATGTAGTTTGTTTCTATAATATGAAATAAATAAGTAAGATAAATGACAAAAAAGGGTATAATTTTGCCATATAAAATAAATAACACTTTTTTATTTGTAAGGATTATATAACTTGATTACGTTATAATTGCAATGTCATCCTCATTGATAGTGAATCTCAATTAATATGTATCTACATAACTTGTTGCATCCTTGAACTACACGTGTGCCATCAATTATTGAGCTACTGTTTTGGGTGTGAGCGGTTAATTCCAAGATGCAATTAGTAAGCTGTAATATCTTGTACCTTGTACCTTATCTCTATATTAAAGCCAAGAGCCAATGATACTTGTGCGTAGTTCTTGCATTAATCTCTTGGCCACTAACTAACGTATTTTAACAATACCAATAATTCGGATTTGCGAAATTGAACCATGAACGCCATCTTAAGAAAACAACATACTTGTACATACCATAAATCTTTTCAAAAAGTTCATAATGCAATGTTGCCAGATTTTAAAAAAATAGAGTTAAAATATTTTTATTTAGTACCAACTCGAACATAAACTTTCACTTAAAAAAATTATATGTAAAACAACAACAATAAAAAAAATCGTCAGATATTTAAGTTTGGGTCAAATGAAGTCAAGTGAAAACAAGAGATTCGAGAAATGTTGTAAAGTTCCAGCCGCTATTGCTAAATATGTCCGAATCTTGTCACTACATTTTGTGTTATTCGTATAGTCCACATATTCGCACAAGAGGTTGGGAGAAGGTTAAGTTGGTTCTTTGGAAAGGAATATGGAAAGTTTCGAGGTTTCTTAGTAGATGATGATTAATATTGATTTTGACTGTCGCTAAGAGGCAAGATGACGAATAGCGAACTTATGTTCGAGCTGAGGGTAATTAAGAGAAATTAAGATTTTCTTTAGAAAGCGTAACATACGTTTTTATAAGTTAAAATTAATTTGAAATATTGTTGTTTTACATTATTTCTAGATAGATTAATTTATTTTAATTTCAAGTCTTTCCAAAAATGTATGTTTCAAATAACATCAATTTCTAAAATTTTATTGTTATAGAATTAATATATATGAAATAAACAAGTGAAGAACGATTCTCATATCCTTCTCACTACCTTCAGCCTCACAAAATTCCCCAATTGGGGTTGCCATAATATCACTGGCTCCAGATGGTTGTGCGGTATTCAAATATAATATGGATTTCATAGTCCTTCTCATTAGTAATATTGAATTCTAAAATGAGGTTTAAAATTAAACTTTAGGGCGGCCAGTTTATACCCGCACTGTTCTAGCGGGTTCCCTACAGAGCATTGGACTATCCCAAGCCATCGACAAAGATATTAGAATACAAGTTCTAATATCTTTGGCCCCGTGTTCGATGGGTAAGGCTCTCGACTAGCTAGCCGAAGGTCGCGGGTTCAAATCCCGGCGCACAGTGGACGGAATGAAGAAAAAACACGAATTAATTGTTTGCTGGCTAAATATTAGTGCAATATTTTTTTTTTATCTTATTAATGAATTATAACTATTTTTAAGTAAAAATATTAATATCGTCTTATGTAGAAATTTCTTCATTAATTGTAGTGAAAAATTCTTAATGTTTTTGAAAAATGTAGGGCTCAAAATGTTAGAACCTGCCGCTATGTGGTATTTTTGTGTTACGTAATTAATTAAAAACTCTTTTGATTTTTACAGAAGTGGCATTTAATATACCCCGTTCTTTTAATGCCTCGAATAATTCTCTCCGGGGAATGCATATAGGCCTTCCTGAAAATAACAAAATTGTTCAAGGAAGGACAAAAGATGATCACAATTTATATATGTCATTAAAGGTGAGACTTTAGTCTACAATACTTATATATTCATAAATGGGAACAAACGATGTTTTGTTTCTAAATGCTAATTGAAATATGCATTTTAACAGCAAAAAAATTCAAAAATAGTGTAAAATTAGATGTTAGTTCAAATCTCACACACATGATATATTGATATATAGTTTAGTAAATTAAATTAAGAATACCTTGAGGAATGTCAGCCATAACAAACTTTTGTAAATATATCCAAACGTCACTTATTACACAACCGTCTCTGCTCACGCGTAGGAGTGAACTGAAAAACGCCATGCAGAACATCCAACTTACGACACACTTTGCAGCGTTGCCAAACATCCATCAAGCCCTATTGAAATATTTAAATTAACACATAAAATGCAGAAACTATTGTACTACACTAAAAAAAATATAAATATTAAAAAAATTACCATTTGCAAAAACCACTTAATTCGCGTTTTTTTTAAATTCCGTCCAAAGTGCGGCGTGTGCAACTGAATTTTATTTGATCAATTTGTGTTATTTCACAATTTATTCATTAAAAATAAAATATATCATACTTGCGGTACTTTACAGAGCGGAAAATACTCTCAGTATCGCCCTGTTTTAAGACCACCATTCAAAATTGAAGTTTTGCTTAAAATGGCTTTAGCCGTGTTTTGTGACAAGATCTGAATAACCATTTACTTCTCTACCTTCTTCTTCCCCATCTCCTACCCTTAAAACCTTCAGTCTCACAACATACCCTGATTGGGGATGTCATAGTCACACTGGCTCCAGACGGTTGGGATCAGTTGAGACTTTTGTGCGGTATTCACATTAAAAAAGTAGATTTAAAAAAAAAATGTCGATTAACTTTTACTCTGCAAATATTTGCTTCCTTTTAAAATGGTTGATCTAAATAGATTGTATATTTCATACATCACGGTATGTATCTAAAACCTACAAAATTTTAATTAAGAATTTTAAAATTGCCATTTATTTTTACTTCCGCGCTAACAACTTTTTAATTCCATTAAACTTATACTAAATTTTCCACTCAATAGCCGACCAATGTAAACATAGCCGTGATTCTGCTCGAATTTGACTTTCATAGCTTTAAGGATGTAATTAGAAATTTGGGAATAAAAATCCTGTCGTGCTCACTCAAATCCTTACATAAAATATAATATCTAGGTGAAAGATGTTGGTACATTTATTTTATGTAAATTTAAAAATATTAAAGTTATGAAACGATACATACCTAAGTAGTCGAAGGGTAAGGTTCTCGTCTAGCAATTCGAAAGGTCGGCGGATCAAATCCTGTCGTGCACAAGTAAGTTTTATGTGATGGTTTTGTGTTATTTCACAAATTATTCGTTTAAGATTCATATAGCATACTTGCGGCATGTTCCAAAGTGAGCTATACTCTCAGAATCGCCCTCGTGTAAAACCATCATTCAGAATTGAAATTTTGCTTGAAAAGTCGTTTTTGGTGAACAGATCTGAGTAGCCAGGTACTCCCCACCTTCCTCTTCCCCATCTCCTACCCCTCACTACTACTTTAATCCTGACAACATGAACATACCCAATTGGGGATGCCATTGTCTCACTGGATTCAGATGGTTGGTAGCAGTTGGGATTCTTATGGGGTTTTAATAAAAATTTAAAAAAAAATCAGGTTATTTGAATGTGTTTAGCAAAGCGATACAGCAGTACTTTATTCATACGATTTATATGTTCATATCTACACATTTAAATTATTGTTTGACGATAACAATAATAATTTTCGTGATATTAAAAGGAGAATTTCGTAATTCCTTTGTATAAGCGGAATGCGGGTATGAGAAAAGGAAGTTATTAAAAATGTCATGTTATGTTTGAGTAAGGGAAAAAATTCAAGATGTATCTATTTACGCAAATCAACTGCTTTGAAAGATGAAGGAAAATCATAAGTTTTTTTGGGTATGGGGAAATAATTCAAGATATATCTTTTTACACAAATCAACTGTTTTGAAAAATGAAGAATAATTTGATGTTTTATTTGAGTAAAGAGAAATAATTAAAAAAAAAAATATTTTTACACAATTCAACAGATTTGAAAAAAGGTTAATAATTCAAAATAGGTAAGAAAGGTGATTATGTTTCAAAGACTCCTTTGAAATATATTAGTCAATAATGTATGAACCTCTTTCTCAGAAAAATATAAAAGTTTTCTAAACAATTACATATGCCCTTTTACCTGAGAGCTACGGAATTGTTCCATTGATTAAGCTCCCCAATTGACAACAATACCAATCAAAACAAGTTTTAGAACTCAATAAACAAAAACGTCTTCTTCTTTCAACTGCTCTGCAAAGCCTTTATTTAATAAGTTACCCTCTGAGTGTTGTTATTATTTAACTGAGTATTGTGTGCTATTGTCGAGCCAAAATAAGCCTGTTTCCGGCCTATTGTGTGTAGCGAGTAGGTACTCGCGACTACGCAAAGTTGAACCTTTGTGAACCGCTTCCGGTTTAATCTCGAAACTTTTTCTCCGAGGCTTCAAACTTGGGATTAATAATTACGGGCCGAATATTAAACAAGGAATGCTGAAACTTTGTTGGAAGGTATTAATAAATTCTCGAACAACATACTTTTGCTTCGTCTTCCGTAGTATGGCGGAAGGTCTTGTTCGAATAATCTAAAAGTCTGAATACATAAATCAGAGCTGAAAAATAAATCAGAGCTGCAGTACTAGAGATCCATATTATGACAAACAAAACTGGCAGCTAAGTATAACTCATTGGGATTTCATACGGAGAATAAAAAGTGAAGAATTTTTTTTCGATATTATTTGTATTTAATCTAAAATGTAAAATTAATGAATAAATTCCTGTTTAATATTGAAACAATTTTATGATCATTTTAACAATCCAGTTCCAGCCGTAATTGTCTTTTCCTTTATTTAGTTCCATTCCTAAATTTTTCATTCGAAAAAAGCAAGCAAGACTATTTGACAAATAGAGGCCTGAAGCGTAATTTGTTTTTAGTATTGTTTTAGTCGTTGTTGCATATTTAATACCCTTCCTAATAATTAACGTAAAACATTACATATCCGACAAAATCATCATACATTTAATGAATATAAAAATATTGTCGTGTGTGATACAAAAACAGTTCGTGTTGTGAAACAATACTAGATGTACATTTGTAAACTTTTACAGAACATTCAATACCAACATTAGAACTTCCAAATTAAGCAAGATCATTCATAAGGTAAAGGCGTCCCTTTCCTACTCCTATTTTCCTTGTTGTAAACATGATCGTTTGATCATATTTTCTCGTTAAAAATTACAGTTCATTTGTCGGTACGCAGCACTAATCACACACCAATGAATCAGAGATTAACGACCTAGCAACAAAATACAATGCAGCGATTTGGCTAGCCAATATTAGGTCGTGTGTAATATTGGCTAGCCGAATCGCTGCATTGTATTTTGTTGCTAGGTCATTAATCTCTGGTTCATTGGTGTGTGATTCGTGCTGCGTACCGACAAATGAACTGTAATTTTTAACGAGAAAATATGATCAAACGATCATGTTTACAACAAAGAAAATAGGAGTGAGAAAGGGAGGCCTTTACCTTATGAATGATCTTGCTATTTTTTTGTTTTTTTCTTCATAATAATGTAAAATCTTCAGTAATTCACTTATCTTAATAACTACATAAAATACGATAATTACAAAAAAAATCTGTTGACTCTTGCGAAATACAAATTTGGTAAACTTGGTAAAAATACTTCTCCCAAAATCTCCCGCTCTTATTTCCACTAGTGTTTTGTTAGAATTATTTCTTAAAATAGAAGCCGGTGGTTGCCGAAATTCATAACGCATAAAAACTTGATTCATTTTGCAATCGCTGTTAGGCTGTTGGGCAGTATAATTCAAACGGGTGAATTTAACACGGAATTTGAATGGCGCAGCCTGTTTAAAGTGGGATAAAAATTAAAATACATGTTAGCCTTACTTTCTTATCTATTTGATGGGAGTTCGCTATAAAAACGAACCTCAGGGAAAACCGCTACTGCATGCAAGATACTCTCAGTGGAAGATACTCTCAGTATTGCCCTGGTGTAAGATCACAAATCAGAATTAAAACGTTGATTTAAATGGCTTTCACCGTGTTTGTTGACCAGATATAAATCGCCAGGTACATCCTTACCTTCCTCTTCCCCTTCTCTTTCCCTTTACCCACTATCTTCAACCTCACAACATAACCCACTGTGGATGCCATAGTCTCACTGGGCCCAGACAATTGGTAGCAGATGGGACTCAAATGCGATTTCAAAATAAAAATAAACATTTATTTATGTATATAATAAGAGAAAACGATCTTAAAGGTAATACTAAAAAAACCTAGTCTGACTGATACAGACCAAATATTCAACAGCGGTGACGTAATAGATATACGCCAATTATACGTTAAAACACTACTTATCTACATTTTTGACAAAAAAAAAATTCAAAATACACAGAATAACACTAAAAGACCAGTTAGACAAGCGTACAAAGAAAACACAAAAACTCCGACGATAAATTCAAGCTTTGGACAAAGACACTACCAATACCGTGCTATAAAAGCTTTCAACAGTGTAAAACTTGAAATTAAAATTGAGGAAAATAAAAATAAATTCACACACAAAATTACAAAATGGATTAAACAACAAAAAAGACAATATTACCAAAATGTCATAGCATAAAATAAAAATAAAACCTACACGTAACACACAAAACCAATATAAACACACATCACTCACAAACACACAAGATTATATTTTAAATATATTATTTTCTCTTTAAATGTATTATGTAGATAATATTTTCATATTATAAAATAAAGGCCTCAGCACGGGCAAGCCACTCAGTGAGGCCAACATTACTGGAAAACTTGAAATGTAAAAAATATCGTACCAAATAAAGAAATAAATAATAAATATCAGAATTATTTTACGCTTGCAAACATAATTTTTAGATTGAAAGGATTGAAATAAATTATCATAGAATAAGAGGCATTTTTAACAAAATTAGGAAAAGGGACGCTTAGATGTTTAGTCAATAATAACTAATATACATATTGCGCGACAGTTAATAAATGATGGAAGAAATCGGAGATGTCTGACAGCACGATCAAGTGTGTCAAAAACTTGAGTCGGTTCATCAGAAGCGTCAGAACATCCGAATACATGAGACGATGTATGATTCTGAATAAAGCAAGGAGTGTGTCCCCAGACACTCTCTCTGTGCGAAACACTCAATTTAATAATCCTTCCACTATACAAATCAATGATCAACCTTTATTCAATAATACCATTTTATTTTGAATCGAGGCACAAGGCTTTTCAAACTCAAAACCAAATCTCCAGATAAACTGCGTTAAGATTTTATTCTAGGAACAGCTTCTTGAATGCGTCAATACATCTTATGTTACGATTGATCCCAACGTAAATGGCAATTATTGACTTAGCTGTCTTGAAGCCAATATTCATACACCAAGCAATTAATTTCTATACACTGGCGGCTTTGATCCTCGACGCTAATTTGAAGCTGTTTGTTGGAACAAGCGTCTCAAATATGTGCCGAAAGACATCTCAGCGGTTGTGACCATTTAATATTAATTATTTAATGTGGTACCTATATTTTGTGGAATTATTTCTAATAAACATTAAATTATCATAATAAATGAGGATTCAGCGGAAATTTTAAAAGTTTATTAATTTTAATGTTAACATTCTCTTCGAACAAATAAACTACCATTTTTTTGAGGTAAAAGTGAAATTTAATTTGCACCTGTCAAAATATTTTATTTTTCGGTTTCGTGTTTAAATCGTCGTTAAATGCAGTGTGTAATATCGTAACTTATGTGATTTTTAATACTAATTCAGTACAAGCGATTCATAAGTGAAAACCTATTATTGGTTAAATAATTAACACTTAATACACCATACTTTGTAATTATTATAACTGTTGGTTTTCCAAATAAAATAAAATAAAATAAAATAACAAAAAAATACAACTTTACTATTCTAAGATAATTTTTGATCTAATTAATTTCGACTGAAAAATAATTTGTCAAGTGAAAAACAAACGAGCGATTTTTGCATTTTTTGTAAGCACATTGTTTTAAAATTATAATCAGATTGCGGAATGATGTTACTATCTATATTTTTTAAACCTTGTTTTTAATTTTACTGAATTTTAAATACTTTTTCACAAAATTTGAAGAAGTCAAAATTCAAAGGCGAATTTAAAATAAAATGGACGAAAATCGCCAGCGCTCAACGCATTTTATCGTAAATATATTGGCAAATGATAAACTAATAACACTTCTATTTTAAAACTGAAAATTTGAAGCTTGACCGTTGTGAAGTCTAGTCAATATAAGGGTACTTACTCGACACGCTAGTCATAAGGACCTATTTCACTGTCACCGTTCACGAACAAATTATGTAGCAGAATCATAGACAACAGACAACAAATTTGAGCAAACGAATCTTAAAATGATATCGACACCTTTAAAACAAAAAATAGATTTTTACAAACCTAAAAAAATATTTTAAGTCAAAAATGTATTTCTGAAAATGTTTAGATTATTACATTATTTTAAATTTTGTCCAATTGTAAGCCATTTGAAAACGCACTAACCCTTGTAAAGAAATGTAACCATATGTATCCAATATAAAAGTCCCACAGGCGTTAAAAAGAGTAATTATATGGTTGTATTTTTTGTTTTTATTTGCACACTTGCGCTAGCCACTAAAAAATCACGGGATTTTACAATTTAGAAGGCGGGTCATGGGTACCGCCGCCCAGAGAACCTTTAATTGGATAACCAACACCCCTGCCATAGGTCACCCCACTGCGTGGGGAGACTGGTTAAGGGAGACCTTTTGACCTCTCCAACAGGACTCTTTCGACCTATAGCCTTGCACCGCAGTGGAAGCGATGGATTCATACGTCCATCACTCCTGGATGCATTGACTCCCAGATTCCTACCCACACCTCATACCTTTTTCTTTCCCAGAACCTCTCATTCCTTTCCCTAAAAAAACTCTACACACAACATCCCCAAGGTTGACATAGGCCCTGAGGCATTTATTCCCCAAGGTCTCCTAAGTAGTGCTAATGTTTTAAAAAAAATAATATAATTGTGAAGCTGAAAGTATAAAATGTTTGCCTCGAGATTTTGCTACCAAAAACAAATAATGTTTTATTTATTATTTATTTATTTTATTTATTTATTATTTTATTTACGCCCTAATGGGCTTTTACATGAAAATATACATTTACAATGATTACAATAATTGAACATAAGAAGATAAATGGAGTTAATTGTAAGAAAGCAACACATATAATAAAATTTTGTGCAAATTAGCAAAACACTAATAAGATGGATTCAATATAAAATATACCCAAGCATGAAATAGTAAGTAAAAGAAAGTTCAACATAAAAAGTAAGAAAGTGGGTGTGTTTAAACCCAGTATTAATTGTGTGTTTAACAAATCGATAAACCAATATAAATTAGAGTGTAACTTACTCGTGAGGTAAAGAACATTATAACAGAGATTTAAAAAAAAAAATAACAAAATAAGAGTTGCACCTGTAAAAAGCAAAAACTAATAGAATTTAGCAATATCGACATGAATAAGAAATAATAAGATCTGAGATGGAACATAGTGTTATGTATAAAAAGTAGTTAGTAGGTATATGCATACAATTATAAGTGTATAGTAGAGCAAATAAAAAACAAACAAATATGGATATAATTTACTTGAAAGGTTTCGAATGGGAGAAGATGTAATAAAATTATTAAAGCTATAAAAGTTAATTATTAGCCGATAGAATCGAAATAAGTTGCCTTTTAAAGCTCACAAAATTGTCAAAACCAAATATATCTATAAGTTCGCAGTATTTATTCGCAAGGTTGTGAATTCTAGGAATTGGTGAAAAAATAGAATAATTAGTGTTGAGGTTCTTGTTAAATTTAAAAGTATCTTTACTGCGAGTTTGCCTAGCAGGAACATTAATACAAATAAGTTCCAACAAATTAGGGCTGTCAATTAAAGATTTAATAATTTTGAATAAAAATAGCAAATCAATTAACACTCTTCTATCAGATAATTTAAGAAGTTTAGTTTCAGCAAGCAAGTTATTGTAATTTATAAATTCGATTGGAATTTTCATTTTAAAATTAATGTAACGAAGGAATTTATTTTGTACCTTTTCTAATGATTGAGAATGGACCTTGTAGTACGGTGACCATACGGTGGAATTGTATTCTAATTTGCTACGTACTAACGAGCAATACAGATGTTTTAATGTTGACATACTTTTAAAATTTGCTCCCATGTTGTCAAATTTTTTTATGATGTAATTATGTTTTTCTTTTGACAAATAATATTTCATCAGTGAGACAACTAGAAATTATTTCCGAATAAAAACCGTTAGTAAACTTTAAAAATCATTAGTGATTCAGATCCAGTTGTTTCTCAGAAGTTTACGGGTGACAGAGTTATTGAAATGGTATTTTTTTACATTTGAAAGAACTAAGTGCGTTTCAGCTTTTTAACTAGCTTAACAACATGAGTTATAACATAGTTGTCCTCTTCTGCTGGTCACAGTTTGCTACTTAGTACTAATAACTTTACGCACTACGCAGGAATACAATATCAAATCACCCATCCACCGATAACCGATAAGTGTATTTTATTTTACCTACTTATTAAACTGAATTTGTGTGTATGCAAATGTTAATGGTAGCAGAAGTCAGGGACGCGCGAGGAAGACATGGCACGATCAAGTGAATCAGATACTTGAGTCGGGTCATGTCAAGAGTCAGAAAAAAGAAGAGTATGTACGAGACTATGTATGAATGTGAACGAGGCAAGGAGTGTGTGTCAATGCCGAATTGTTTGGCAGTTCGTCCCTGAAAACCCTGTTGGCTAGTTAGTTAGAATTATTTTTGGTATTCTAGCGGTTGTACAAACCTATAAGGCCTAAGACGCAAGTAAAACACAAAATTTTATTTTCTTACTTCTTCTTCTTTCGTATGGTTGGGGGTTCAGAGGGGAACATCTAGGTCAGTGAGCCAGTGTAGGGCGCGGGCTTTGCCCTGTTAACCTTATTATTCCGGAGAATGAATGCAGCCGGCATTCTTTGACCACATGTTCGGTAGCCTGACCGCACCGCATTCACCCATCGCCGACTGCATCATATAGGTACATTGGCTGTGGGAAAACTTTATCCTATTGATAGCGGAACAGAGTTTACGAGGTAGTGATAATCCAGACTGTCTCTTATTGGAGTTGTGCACGAGATGGGCATTTTTAATGTCAGCCGACTACATGTTTCCTCCTATCTTCTGGAGTGAAAGGTATTCGGTGGTACCTATCTCCTTACATAAAATAATTTTTCATTTCAAAAAGTGTTTCTAAGGTTGGTTTGTTTCAATTCCACTTCACATTTGGTCTCCATTATATCGTCGATCGGCGCAATTTGGATGTCTGACCTTTTAATTGTCCCATTATTCGCATATCCTCTGTCCTTTTCAATGTTTGATCAGATTGTTATGCTTAAATTTCAACTGACCGATCAAAATGATGTTAATCGCTGATCCTCGGTCTATTTTAACGTTTGATCAGACTCTAAAATGTTTCCATTTGAACCGACCGGCGACCGGTCAAAATGATGTTAAACGAAGATCCTTGGCCCTTTTCAACGTATGATGAGACTGTTCTTATTCAATTTGAACTTGACGGTCAAAATGACGAATCGACGATTAGATTTCAAAAGTTGAAACACCCTGTATTAAACATATTCGCAGCAATCCACTTCTGAAAAACTATCATTCAGAATTGAAACGTTACTACTTGAAAAATGATTTAGCTGTCTTTGGTAACCCAATCAGAATAACGTGAGACTTCCCCACCTCCCCCCTCCTATCACAACTTCATTCAGCCTTCCCTAAACCCTACACGGAGAAAAAATAGTATTGCTCATTTATTAAAATACTGTTAAAAACGTGATGACAAACTATTTACTGATAAAATGTTCGTCAATTCAGAATACATCGGAACTTGCGTTTATACAGTTGTGCTTTTTCTGATAAATATAATGGCCAAAGAATTTTTATGAGCACGTGTTCCGACATCCTCATAACACATTCGTGTTTTATTGATTGTTTGTTAGTCTGTTTATTCATTTGTTAAAGGCTGCATTCCTGTTAAAACGAATAAAGAACGAATAATTTGACCAGATTTAAAAAAATATTTGCAATATTTTGTATGTGTAAGTTTCTTCCGTGTACATCACACCCAATATTAGAAATGCCATTATCCCACTGGTTTCAGCCGGTTGAAATTTTTATGCGATATTCATATAAAAATAATATTATGGAGGCTGTAATATATTTCATATATTATATCATTATTTTTAGATTAGAGAATTAACTAGTATTTAGCTTATGATGAATATCTTCAAAGTAATTATTATCATTTATTCTATCTACGAGCAAATCGAAATTATTCAGTTTTCTTAGAACAACTTTCAGTAAATGAGATGTAAATACTTCAGGCCTGATCGCAGTCAATGGTTTTATATAAATTCAGAATTTTCAAACAGACTAAAAGTGAAAATGTTATTATTTTATCCTGAAATTGCCTAACGAATTGTGAAATTTAATAATTCAAAACTGAAATAATAATTCAAAACTGAAATAATGCCCTTTAAAATGTGTCCGTGGTCTATGGCGCTGAACAATGGCTTTAAAATGGACACCGTCTAACTTTATTATTTTCATTACATTATATTTTTTAAACGTATATATCAATCTATCTATTTCTATAAAGGAGAATATCTGGAGCGGGCAGTGTGAATTTGATTTTTACAAATAAAAGTTTTATTCCGAAACTGATAACATTTTTCACAATTTAGCTTCAAAAAAAGTGGAACTTGACTGTCCAAATGAAATTTTGAAAAGCCACTCTGATCCTCTTTTCCCAACCCTTAAAGCAGAGTTTTAATACCTCTTGATGAAATTTTTCACACTTGACTTTAAAAATAAGAGTATAATACACTCTGTATCCGATTTACAGTCTACATTGTCTACAAAGTCTACATTGTCTACAGCAAACAAAATTAAAATGCAATACAGGTTATCACACCGCTATGCCAATTCTTTTAAAACACTTCATTTGAAGATCTTAAATAGTATGGGCGTGTTGAAATAGAAACGATGAACAAAGAAAGGAGCGTAAGGAGAAAAAATATATGACTCGGAAGTGATTGTTAGAAAAGGTAGGAGATGCCCGACGTGACGCAGATAAAAGTGAACCATATGTCAAGAGGTTATGTATAAGTTGATCAGGGCCTCTATCATCTTTGGAATGCTGTATGGGGGTCTTTTAAAACATTAAAAACATGATTTTAATAACACGTAAAAAACAGACACAGTCATTCGCGAGGAAACTCAGATACAATGAGATTTGAATGTAGCATTTTTACGGGAAATAAATAACTCTAAATAGAAACTCCCCGGTCTTACAAAAACACTGTTTAACGGTAGTGAAGTGATTTTTCTTCAGTAAGAAATACAATAAAACAGTACATCACAGTCTTAGTAACTTTTTTTCAATTCCAGTATTTATAAATGGGAGGAGTTCACGTATCGGTAAAGTTATATGAAAATTTGAGCTCTGTAAACCATCTCCATTGTGGTATTCTTAGCTCCCCAGTCTGCGGTCTATTGCGATGATTCAACGTCGAGATAAAAAGAGATTTACGAGCGAATTTGATTACTAAATTAAATACGGAGAACGAAGATAGTTGTATTTTTCCATCATCAGTCCATTCCCGGCTTAGTATTAATCAACTAATATTGTTGCAAGTTACCTAGTTGCCATAACCACTCAATATTGAGTACTTTATTAATTTTTCATATAGTACTTTTAATGGTTGGTTTTTACTTTGTGATAACATAATTAAAATAACTAGTCGTATCATAAAGTTAAATATTAACACATCGAGAAGTTATCTAGTTGCCAGACGGCTAAATATTGAGTACTCTATTAATTTTTCAAGGAATAGTACTTTTAAAGGTTGGTTTTACTTTGTGATGATACAATTAAAAGGAATAGTTGTTTCTTAAAGTAAAATATTAACATATGGAGAAGATACCCAGTTGCCAGACGATATTGAGTAGTTTATTAATTTGATTTTTTTAAAGGCTTGTTATTACTTTGTGATGATATAATTAAAAGGACTAGTCGTATCTTAAAGTAAAATATTAACATATGGAGTGGGTTTGTAAGTGGTAGGGGAGGGAAAATTAACCCAAATCAGCAGAGAAATTGATAGAGGAATGGAAGGGGTGGGATTAGGGGGAGTTAAATAGGGCATTACATGGTTATTAGAAGTGTAAAATTGGTTAAATCGAAAAACATTGAAAAGAGATTTTTTTACTGCAATCATATTTTATTGTTTAGAATTACGATGGTTTGGATTAGTTTGTCAAATAAATGAAAGAGATACATTTATTTACTAGTAAAACATTAAAACCAAATCATCATATTTATTTATTAAAATTTAATTACACGCGTCCAAACAATTTCACAAAATATCAAACCGTTGTAGCCAAAGATATGGTAGGTACTTGTGTATACATAGTTCCCAATTGCAAAACCAGATAAGCCGAAAGACATTTTTATCTTAGCGCACATAAAATGTACAATGCACTGCTTGCAATCTTTGAAGAGACCATGTTCCATCAGAACTCTTCTAAAAACAAATCAAATCTTAGCTAAAATTTACCGAAATAGATTTTTTTTTTCGTCTATGTCTAAGTCTATGTCCAAGTTTTAACAGTCATCATCCATCCGTATAGTATGTACTCCTGGACAAAATCTTACCCTTTTGCTTTTAATCTCAATTGTATCTTGCTTATTACTCCGTTTAAAATAATTCTTCCTAGAAAACTAAGACTTTATGTATTCATTTATATATTATGCGTATATAATCTAAAATGGTAGAAACCTGTAAAAAATATCAAAATAATACAAACACACACATTGATTTTGTGGGATTTTTATTATTACACTTTTTTTTGTGTTTAAACTTATTTTGAAGTTCACACTTGTTTTTGTGATTTTTTTATGTACACTTATTTATGTGTTTACATTTATTTTTATGTTCACACTTATTTTTATGCTTACACTTTTTTTATGCTTACACTTATTTTTATGTTTACTCTTATTTTTGTGTTTACACTTATATTTATGTTTACACTTATTTTCGTCAGAAATTTTTTGTATTTTAATTTTATTGCCATATTCCAATGAAAGAAAAAGATTTATATAAAAAAATATGCGTATAATCAAAATTTACTAAAAATCCACACAACGCATTCGTACACTGCAAATATATTTGCCACTTCCACGGCTTGCCCATTGGTACCCATTTTCATTTCTATGATATTTGCAAATAATAATAATAAATGTGCAAATTTTGAACCACATTTATCACAATTCACAAATCCGATTTTTTTCCACTAAACGTGATACGCAAAAAGGTTATTACTAAGAATCGATCATTAATCTCGTGAGTAATAAAAATAGAGGAGATAGGAAGTTTTAGAAGACCGTAAATTGGTTTTAGTTTAAATAATACTATAGATTTTTCATAGCCATTTAATGCATAGAGATCTCTCCCATAAAACACGCCTTGCTTTATTCACGTATTATCACGTAAGATATTCTGACGAATACGAAGACCAAGCGAAAATCATTAGATCTAAAAGCTCTAAGCAACGGAACAAATCAACTTGGGACTTGATCAGCTACGTTTCCGAGGAATAAAACACAAAAGCCGGAAAATCGTTCCTCGGCCGAACTAAGCTTTTCTAAAAATTAATTACCTTTCACGGTGTAGTCACAACGAATAATTAAAATCTTAGTGTAAGCAATAAAAATAATAAAATTATGTTCAAGGAAAAACAAATAAAAAACAAAATTGATTTCATTTTTAATACTTAATCAATCATGAAATTTATCAACAATTCTTAAAAAATCAGCAAAGATTCAGTGGTATCTAAAAATTGAACCCAGGACCTCAGCCTTGCCGGGGTTCAGAGTGGGGCTTGCTTGCTGAGAGTGAGTCTTCGGGGCCCACCGGCAAGGCTTCATTTTCTTGAAGCGATCAAATTATTTCTTTACGTTTTTCGTTTAAGATTTGCTAATGTTAACGTGAATGTTTATAATTTAATTTAATTATGTTTTATTGTGGTTTGCAAGTATTTCAGCTTTGATTTAGTGGTAAGTGTCTCAAAAATAAGTGGTAAGTGTCTCAATGTGGCAACATTGGCGACCTAACAATGGCGGCCAAAACAGTTGTCGTAACAATAGAAACATAGTTAAAAAAATTGGTTATTAAAATTGTTAAAAACAAACGTAATTGACCATAACCTTAGATGGATACCTCAAATCAAACAAATCACAAACAAACTTCTCAAAACAATACACATTTTATAAAACATAAGAAACATAGATAAAAGAAAACAATTAAAAACAATATATTTTGCACTTTGCCAATCAATAATAGAATATAGAATTATTGCTTGGGGAGGAGCAACAAACTCGGCTATCAATTACATAGAAACCGCACAGAAAACGATCTTAAAGGTAATACTAAAAAAACATAGGCTGACTGATACAGACCAAATATTCAACAGCTGTGACGCACTAGATATACGCCAATTATACGTCAAAACACTACTAAACTACATTTTTGAAAAAAAAAAATAATTTTCAACATGCACAAAATAACACTAACAGACCAGTTAGACTAGCGTACAAAGAAAACTTTAAAACTCCGACAGTAAATTCAAGCTTTGGACAAAGACACTACCAATACCATGCTATAAAAGCTTTCAACAGTGTAAAACTTGAAATTAAAATTGAGGAAAATAAAAATAAATTCACACACAAAATTACAAAATGGATTCAAGAACAAAAAAGACAATATTACCAAAATGTCATGGCATAAAATAAAAATAAAACCTACACGTAACACACAAAACCAATATAAACACACTTCACTCACAAACACACAAGATTATTTTCAATGTTATTATTTTTTAATTTTAAATATATTATTTTCTCATTACACGTATTATGCAGATTTTATTTTCATATTATAAAATGAAGGCCTCAGCACGGGCAAGCCACTCAGTGAGGCCAACATTACTGGAAAACTTATAATGTAAAAAATATAGTACCAAATAAAAAAAATAAATAAATAAAATAGGATCCATATTCATCATAAGAAAATACAATAATGTATGTATGTAATTACTTATAATCAATGAGACTATTTTTACTGATTAAAACTTCAAATTAAAATATTTAGTTAATGAAGATAAGATTAGCGATTTTAGAACAGAAAAATAGGTCGCATCTGGATCGCCCTGGGTTTGAGTCCCAGATGCGACCGTATATTTTTTTGTTTAAAATTTCCGCATAAAAATCGCTAAAATTATCTTCAATAATTAAATAAATTAGACATTTGTAAGCTTGGATGTACAAATTAAATGACTAAAGTAATTAATTAAAATAAAACTACACTAGCAAAAATAAATAAATACATTATTAAATTCGATTTACTCACTATAAATTTAAAAAATGAACCTTTGTTTGCTGAAGTCAGCACGTATAAACCCACTTTGAATTTTTTCATTCCGATTGCATTTCTGTTGGTCTTTCAAACGAACGTGTATTTAAAAATGCAGTACTCAAATTAATTTGTTAAATTTATGCAAATGAAGTTTGCCATGTTTTTGCTGGCGAAATGGTTTGCAACACGAATACACGTACAAACCTACAAGTCGCGTTAAAACTCATTCGGAATAAAATTTCGGAATAATTTTACACGTGAAAAATATACTGCATATGTAAATGTAAGGCACTGAACACAAAATACCTAGAAATTTGATCTATTTTTCTAATGATTTGTAATAATTTATCCTCTCAGGGCCAGTATTTAAATTTAATAATAAATTAATGTGATTTACGGCGTTTTATTTTGACATGGCCGTCAAGTATCAGATACCAAAAACAATTGAGCTTAGCTTCGTCGTCACCATTACGATTAATAAAGTTTTTATGGACATAATTTGCGTTTGAAATTAGGCTTGCTCAATTCGTTTTGGGTATTTTTAGTATTTCTGGAACCTACCCAAAGTAATGGCTGGTTTTAATTAAGTGCTCGGCAATAAGGTGTTCTGAGATTCTTTCGAAGATCTTATGTTCTTTCTGGCCTACATAATATGGCTTCTCACATCCAGAGAAACTGAGTTTATATACCCCGTTTGTCTCAAAAGGAACCTTGGTTTTTGCAGGCCTCAGTGGGTCTTGGATTTTATTCGTTGTCGACGAAAGTTGGACGTAGCGAAATACGACGTAATACCCCAAAACTAAATCACGATTATATTTATTTTTTGAGTATTTGTAGAGAAACATTTCTTTTATTTACAGAGGAGGCTTCAAATGTGGGGATACTGAGGTTTGTAAATGCATTCGATGGCATCCGACGCCAGGTGCCGCGACGCGCAGAACAAATGCGCCCCTAGGGGAACTGCCAGCCCCGGGAGTACGGAAAGTGGACACTATTCAAAAATATTCTCTGTGGTCTGATCTATTCTATTTTCGTACCATGAAATGTATCCATTTGTAAATCACTGTAAAAGCGTATTAGATGTAAGTATTCCGGTTTCAATGTTGATGTTTTCTACCCTTCTGAGAGAGAAAACATAACTTGTTTGTTATTTATTGTGATACAGTGTACTATTACTCAGTTGTCTTAAGTTTGAAAAACTGTGAAATATTTATCAAGAAAATGTTGTAATGCTTTAATACAAAGTGTAGGAGAAAAAATAATGATTGAAAAGCTCCTAGCTGTTGCTAACATTATGGTACCCGGGAATCGAACCTGGTTATTAAATTGGCTAAGCTCAGATTAAATGGTAGAGGCAGATGAGGCTCGTGTACTATCAGGGGCGGGCAGCTTCTTTGGTCATCAGGCTCGTCCATCGGTTAGGAGGTCAAAGGGTAGGTTTATCACATAATAAATAACACATGATTAGAAAGGCACAAGGTATATTAAATGTCTCGAGAAATACAGGTTGACATAGATCTCCCTACTAACTCTCTCTACTAATTTATGACGACCGGATCAAGCGTGGATTCTACATGAATTTACGAGAATTGAACACAAGAAAAGGGGATAGGTTGAAAGCTTACGATTCGTCTTGAGGTGTGGTATGGAAGGTCATGTTGAGCCAGATCTTCCCGCGCTCGAAGGCGACGGGGCAGTTGAGATGAAGATGTGCACTCGGGATTTTACACGAGAACGGGACTCCATGGAGTTGGTTCGAGCCGAGATTACGAACATGATTGGAGATTGATAGCAATTAATTAGGAAACTGGGACGAGATTGCGTCCGTTCGCGTAATTATGCAAGTCATCGCGAGTGTTTGCGGTCCGTTTACAAGAGACCCTGTTGCCACCGCTGAGGCCGGTGCTGGGCTGAGGAAGCGCCCGCCAAGCAAGCGGGGGTCGGGGAACGGGGGGAGCGCGCTGCTTGCTGCCGACGGTCTGCTATTGTGCACGTGATTTTAACATCTGGCCGCGTGTGCCAAATACGCCGCGACTGTTTGCATGGGGGAGAGTGAGGCTGAAGTGAGCATCCTTTTTATAGGGTAACTTGTATTACGTAACACATTCTCCCTCCGCCAGTAAAAGGCGACGTGGTAATGAAGCTTTAGGCGCTAAAAAATCCTCTTCATCTTGTCGTGAGGTGAGTAGAGAGAGAAAAAAAAAGTGTTGATTTACAAAAAAACAAAGAAGAAAGAGTACATGGTTATGCAATGATGAAAAGATAACATACAAGGTTATGCAGTGATGAAAAGACAAACATACAAGGTTATGCAGTGATGAAAAGACAAACATACAAGGTTATGCAGTGGTGAAAAGACAAACATACAAGGTTATGCAGTGATGAAAAGACAAACATACAAGGTTATGCAGTGATGAAAAGACAAACATACAAGGTTATGCAGTGGTGAAAAGACAAACATACAAGGTTATGCAGTGATGAAAAGACAACATACAAGGTTATGCAGTGATGAAAAGACAAAAACCTGACTCTAAAATTTCATTGGTCTGTAAGCTAAGTTTGAAGAGCGTAGTGTTCGTTGAGTACCAAGTAGACGTAATTTCACTGAAGTTATTTAAGTTACACTTTCACTGTAACTTGACCCATTTGAGATTGCACTCAAGTATCACTAGGGCCATAGAAATTGAACTGTGCTTCTTGGTTGTGGTTGAGAGATGGTGATGCTGAGGGCCAGAAGTGTCCGGGTTCTGATGTTGTACCAGCGTGAATTCCATTATGCTGATGTGGTGGGGCAGTGGTTGTCAAGGTGAAATGAAGTTGGTAAAGACATGGAGTAATGCCAGTAAGTTGATTGATGATTGATGCGTGTGATGGCTATTATGTTGAGTTTGCGCATCGGCAAGTGGTTGATTTGTACAATGGCCCGTAGTTGATTGTACGACGGCAAGTAGTTGATCTGTACAAATGGCAAGTAGTTGATTTGTACAAACGGTAGGTAGTTGATTGCACAATGGCAAGTGGTTGATTTGTACAACCGGCAGGTAGTTGATTGCACAATGGCAAGTGGTTGATTTGTACAAACGGCAGGTAGTTGATTGCATAATGGCAAGTGGTTGATTGCACAACGGCAAATAGTTGATTTGTACAAACGGCAGGTAGTTGATTGCATAATGGCAAGTGGTTGATTGCACAACGGCAAATAGTTGATTTCACAACGGCAAGTGGTTGGTTGCACAACGGCAAATGGTTGATTTGTACAAACGGCAGGTAGTTGATTGCACAATGGCAAGTGGTTGATTGCAGGAACATAACTAACCTTGAGCTGGCATGCTCTGAGGTTGGTTCTTTTGAATGTGGTTTGAATGATGATACAACTTGATTTGCTACTGCACGCACGACTCACACCTAATTTGGGTGCGGTCGGGTGTTTTTTGGTACGCAGAGATTGGAGAGAAGTGAGTGATGGAAGTGAAGGCGGCAAAGAAGTGAAGCTCAGCTTGCAGGTGATGAGGAGGGCTGCTGGTCTTCTTTTTAATCCGGGGACAGGTTATTATTATAGTCAAAATTCTTGAAGTTTACCTGCCTGGTAGACCAATGATGAAAAAACGTTTGGAGAGAAACAAATTGTGTTCAAGAGAAAAGACAAAAAGACAAAAAGACAAAAAAAACGTTGTTGGTTAGAGAGGAGAGAGTAGAGAGAGATCTATTATGCTGACTATACCATGAGTATCCCGAGATTGGGGAGACAAAAAAACTATCACGACTGGCGTGAGGTTACCTATTTGATTTACAAGGTACAGGTAGGTGGTTGTGCCGTAGTAACACCAAGTTTCTGAAAGAAGTTGGCCTTCCATGGCCGGTGTTAGCGCTTGAGCGATAACAACTTACGACTTTCAAAATTACAAGAAATGTGTTGATTACCTAGGAATGGGGTGAAAAGGAAGTTTTTGAAGCAGATTTCATGGATAAAGATTGTCTTAAAGACAGACGATACGCTATGTGCGTAGGGTACACCTTCCAGATTCATGAAATTAACCTCAAGAATAATGAGGGATGAGGAAAAAATGGCGTTGAGCGAGAAGGTCTGCTGGTGATGTAGCTGATTCTCCGTTCGATCTTTTTCAGAGAACGAAATGTGGTCAACCAGCAGATTTCTTAGCTCTTTACTAATATACATGAATTTGATGGAAGGGTGAAGGATGGAGGGTTTGAGTAGCGAAAATTGATAGTGACTGAGCTAATTCTCAATTCGATCTCCATGTGAGGACGAAATATATCCACCAGCAAATTTCCTAACTCTTTACACATATACATGAATTTGATGAAAAGGTGAAGGAGAATACACAGTAATAACAATCTAATCTTTCACGTGTATTTGGTGAAAGATTAGGGGTCGTTTTTAATCTTCTACAGTTTGTGAGAACATGACAGACCCTTGCTCAAGCTTCACAAACCTGGGAGTTTTTCTTATTCGTCTCCCAGACAACGAGTTAGGTGGTTTTGTGTCACTGTCTCAATTAACTCCCACGACACGATACCTCATAACCAACAGTGAAGCTGATGGCTAGTCCATGGTCAATGGATAGTGGATGGTTCTTGGGTCCGCTTGACAAGAAGTCCACAGGTATCAGTTAGCGTAAAAAAATTGCTGAATGCACAGCTTCATGTTTGTTTGAAGAGAACAAAAAATTCTCACTACAGTGAAGGACATTTCCCTCAGTGTCATGAGTAATACAAAAGGGTCCCAATTAAGGGCGACAAGTCAGGGTAAAATGATCTACGTCTGGTAGAACAAGTACATAGTGTCAACTTATTTAAAGAAAACAACAACAAGATATTGTATCGTTCGCACGAATCATGGTAAATATTATAACGTTTCCACGTCTCATGTAGAAATTGAACGAATTACGAAAGAACCCTAGTATTGAAAGGACGGTACAACATAGATATTTATAACCATTTATGGAACAAATTATCTCTTTGGCCACAGTGTATGTGAGCCAGTAAAAAAGTAATTATAACGAACTTCTCGTATCACGGTAGATATTATAACATTCTCATGTATAGTGTTAGATTTTATAACGATCCCTCGTCTCATGGTGGATATTGTAACATTCTCATGTATAGTGTTAGATTTTATAACGATCCCTCGTCTCATGGTGGATATTGTAACATTCTCATGTATCATGAAAATAACGTATCAACGTTCAATAATAAAAAAATACCATTTCAATACCGGAAAAAAGATACATACACAATGTCAAAAACAATCAAGTAGTGGCTTTTGGTATTATCAAAAAGGACAATGGCATAACCTTTGGTTGGGTTTATGCGTTTAGTTGGCAATAATACAAGACATATGCCTAAAGATGTCTTACGCGAGACACACAGTATAGCAGAAGAGACCTATTTGGTTTTACTAACTCTTTGCTTACAAAAAGGTTTGTAGTGGTTTATTTAAGACCTTTTTGGGTTTTACTTACTTAAAATGACCAAACACAAAAACGGGGAACACACTTGGTGTTGCCAAAATTGCCACAAACACGAATGTTGTGAACTTTATGATACAAATTGATACAAGTGGCACCTAGAGACACAGGATGACTTAATATAAGTGACCTGGCTCGGTGTATTTGACAAGGCAAATTAATGCTAATTAAGTCAAAATATAGTGCATAATATAACAAATTGGGGTCAGAAAGTTGAGATCTTAAGATTTTACATACTCAATGTGACCGAAAGGTGTTATTGTTATTGATGAGGAGGACAAAACGGCGTTTGTTCTCCTTTACAACAACCTTTTTCAGAATTGACGTGTCAATATCAAATTCTGAAAAAACAACAAATTAGAGCAAATGGGAATATTGAGCGCCATTCAATTTTTTAGACAAAACTGAAAAAACTTTAAAAAAGGTAATTGTAACTTTTATTTGTTACACCTTTGTAAACATGAATCAAATGACGATACCAAACTGGAATTTACACACGCATTATGATTACAAGTTACAGGGGTAGAAAATTCACCTCAATTGGGTGTATGTTGCAAAGGGTCATTGTTTTATGTACGATGGAGCCCAATGGAACAAATGTGACGAACAAATGTGAAAGAACAATGTGAAAAACAATGTGAATAACAAGGAACATGAGAGAATTAAAAAAACATTTACATACAAAGTTGTACGTGACTTTTTGTGGTAGTTATGACAAAAAATAATTATATATTTAGTGTCGTAAGTGTCAGAATGGTGACGACTAACAATTAATGTCCAGGGACGCGACTCCGGGAGCATCAATTGTTTGGGAAGCAGAAAAGTCTCTTGACTAGAATGATCAGTTCCAGAGAAGAATACGTACAAAATATGAGTACAATCTATATACATTACACGGTGAGGTGTGATAAAGAAACAAAATAACAAAAGGTTTATACAAAAGAGCATAGTAGTACATGTATGGGTGAGAAATGATTAAAAAAAACCACAGTTGACACTTCTGTGTTTTTAGAAAAATATGAGAAGGTTACCTTGCAGAGGTCGAAGTGCGAGTTTTTATATGAAACTTACGCGATAAGACATGCTATTTGTCTGCACGAGAGCCAAATCTCGAGGGACAAAGGTAGAGCCAAAATTTTGTTAGCTATGTGTGTGTGACCTAGTGAAGGTGATGTCCAATGTGTCCACGCTTCCTAGTTTGACAATATCTTTCACGTGGTAGTTACCGATGTGTTTACCAGAGGCGTCCGATAGGGTATACACTACATCTGAGATTTTTCTCAGCACTTTTGCTTTAACAAAACGAGGAGCTAGTTTTGCAGAGAAGTACAAAGCACCTTGTGAGAGTGTGTTGTTGCGTCTCCAAACTGTGTCGTTTTCCTTAAAGGTAACATGTTTCCTGCGTAGATTGTATTTGTTTGCAGAGATTATACTGCCGGGTTGAAATTGCAGTCCTTTTATGTATTTCCTGTTGTGAAATGCTGCGTACTTAATCAGGACGTTTTTGGTTTTGTTGAAAGGAGAAATATTCCTGTCTTTTAATTCCTTTTCTAAACTTTGAGTACTTTGAGAGCAGATGTTGGCTATTATGCCTAAGGTGTTGTTTCGAGGATTCATTTTGTGGAAGTTGATTTAGACTTTGTGAGAAGAAAAAAGAATTGTCTGAGTGTGTGGCTGGTTGTTTTTCAAAAAAAATACCAGGGGTTTGCTTGTGATGGTAGGTGAAGAATTTTGTGAAATTTTTTTTTTCAAAGTCCCAGTTATGGAAAAAAAAAAAAATGGCCAGCGGTTTCCTTGTGTTTTTGATGGAAAAGTCCCTGAGATGTGCGTTTTTTGAAAAATTTCCGAAAAATTTTCAAAGTTTCAATTATGGAAAAAAAAAATGGCCAGCGGTTTCCTTGTGTTTTTGATGGAAAAGTCCCTGAGATGTGCGTTTTTTGAAAAATTTCCGAAAAATTTTCAAAGTTTCAATTATGGAAAAAAAATGGCCAGCGGTTTCCTTGTGTTTTTGATGGAAAAGTCCCTGAGATTGTGTGTTTTTGAAAAATTTCCGAAAAATTTTCAAAGTTCCAATTATGGAAAAAAATGGCCAGCGGTTTCCTTGTGTTTTTGATGGAAAAGTCCCTGAGATGTGCGTTTTTTGAAAAATTTCCGAAAAATTTTCAAAGTTCCAATTATGGAAAAAAATGGCCAGCGGTTTCCTTGCAATTTTTGTGGAAAAGTCCCTGAGATGTGCGTTTTTGAAAAATTTCCGAAAAATTTCAAAGTCCTAGATGAGTGAAGAAAATTTTTGAAAAAAATTTCCAAGTCTTTGATTTGTGAAAACAAAACGGCCAGGGGTCTCCTTGCAATTTTAGTGGAAAAGTCCCTGAGATTGTGCGAAAAATTTCAAAGTCCTAGATGAGTGAAGAAAATTTTTGAAAAAAATTTCCCAGTCTTTGATTTGTGAAAACAAAACGGCCAGGGGTTTCCTTGCAATTTTTGTGGAAAAGTCCCTGAGATGTGCGTTTTTGAAAAATTTCCGAAAAATTTCGAAGTCCTAGATGAGTGAAGAAAATTTTTGAAAAAAATTTCCAAGTCTTTGATTTGTGAAAACAAAACGGCCAGGGGTCTCCTTGCAATTTTAGTGGAAAAGTCCCTGAGATTGTGCGTTTTGAAAAAAAATTTCCGAAAAATTTCAAAGTCCTAGATGAGTGAAGAAAATTTTTGAAAAAATTTCTTCCGAAAAAAAACAAAAATTCAAAGTGCAGATTTCGAGAGAGTATTGTTTGTTTTTTCAACAATTATTGGAGGGTTTGTTTGTGATTCGTGACAAATTGTCTGAATTTAAGCAGAACCAGTGTTTGGTTATTTACACGCTAGTTCCTTACATCCCGTCAAAGTTGCGCCTATTAGCAATGTGTGACAGATGGGGCATTCACGTCAACGCGAATCTCAATTATATGTAAAGGGTAAGTCGGCTTTCAAGACTTTTCTTTCGAAAAGGATACTCTACCCACCTTTATTACATATAAAGCGGAATTATCAAATGACAGAAGGGCGTTAGTTTTCCTTGTCTATGTATTTTGCAGAACGATGCTGGCTTATGGCTCCACTAACAAGGAATTTATTTTGTATCATGAACAAGATTTGAAACTGTTGAATTGTATTTTTATTGTGGCTCATTCTCTCTAATAGTTGCACTTGGAAAGTAAACCATTGTGGTTTTGGATCACTATGTGATGTTTGAGATGTCCGAAAAGAAGTAAACGTCGATTGCGCACTTTGTGATGGAATACCGGTACTTAAAATTTGTCGAGTGACGATTCGTAAAACTTGTAATTAAACACCGAATGGCTTTAATGTGACACAGTTGTTTTAAATTTGACGCGATGGTTTGTAGAATAGCTATGATTTATTGGAAGAAAACATTGTTATTCAAAGGTTAATACAACACAAGGCATGAAAACACAGTGAAAGAGTACAAGATTATTTCCAATTTGACCTCCCGATGGACGATTAATTACCAAAAAAAATCCACGTTGCGCCAGTGCTAACATATGGTACCCGGGAATCGAACCTGGTTATTAAATTGGCTAAGCTCAGATTAAATGGTAGAGGCAGATGAGGCTCGTGTACTATCAGGGGCGGGCAGCTTCTTTGGTCATCAGGCTCGTCCATCGGTTAGGAGGTCAAAGGGTAGGTTTATCACATAATAAATAACACATGATTAGAAAGGCACAAGGTATATTAAATGTCTCGAGAAATACAGGTTGACATAGATCTCCCTACTAACTCTCTCTACTAATTTATGACGACCGGATCAAGCGTGGATTCTACATGAATTTACGAGAATTGAACACAAGAAAAGGGGATAGGTTGAAAGCTTACGATTCGTCTTGAGGTGTGGTATGGAAGGTCATGTTGAGCCAGATCTTCCCGCGCTCGAAGGCGACGGGGCAGTTGAGATGAAGATGTGCACTCGGGATTTTACACGAGAACGGGACTCCATGGAGTTGGTTCGAGCCGAGATTACGAACATGATTGGAGATTGATAGCAATTAATTAGGAAACTGGGACGAGATTGCGTCCGTTCGCGTAATTATGCAAGTCATCGCGAGTGTTTGCGGTCCGTTTACAAGAGACCCTGTTGCCACCGCTGAGGCCGGTGCTGGGCTGAGGAAGCGCCCGCCAAGCAAGCGGGGGTCGGGGAACGGGGGGAGCGCGCTGCTTGCTGCCGACGGTCTGCTATTGTGCACGTGATTTTAACATCTGGCCGCGTGTGCCAAATACGCCGCGACTGTTTGCATGGGGGAGAGTGAGGCTGAAGTGAGCATCCTTTTTATAGGGTAACTTGTATTACGTAACACTGTTCAGGTTTGCGGACAAAATATTACAATAAACGGTCGAAGTCTAGTGGGGCTTGCGTGACGTCATATATACCTCGCTTTTGTAAATAAGGAATAAGGCCATTCCCATGCGGGTTGGTATGAGATCAACTATAAATAATCAGAAAGAATTATAAAAAAATTCTTTAAAACTTTTGAAATTATTTATACACAAACATTTGGAGACCTTTGTGCGAGTTCACGCAGCGCGACAATGTTCAAATTTGCCCGACCGTCCGTCTCGTGAGGGATAATGATGATTTAATTATTATTAAACTAGTGTTATATGTATTAAAAATCAGCGCATGATGATCAATATGAATAGATTTTTAACTCGAATTCCCAATTTGACACAGGTGTCGTATAGACCGTCCTGAAATGCTTAGTAACTGAAAAAATATTTTAAATGAATATTCTACCCGGCAACCTGGATCAAACATTTATGTAAAATATTCAATATTTTACAGTAAATTGAAATCTTTGACTGTCCAACTAGAAAATTTAGGACAGTCAAATTGACAATCTTAGTACAAATTACATAATAAACAGTTTTCAGGAGGGATGTCGCATTATTGCTAAAGGCTTAAAGGTTTCTGAAAGATTTATTATCACTACCAGACATTCCCGAATAACTTCATGCGAGGCCGCCAACACAATTTTTTGGTATTTCCCGCGTGCAGAACTTGCTTTCTTTTATTTATGCCCCTGGAAAGACTTACTAGATTAAATAACGTGGATATTTTCCTTCGACAACTATAAGTACGAAGTATCCTTTAACTTTTAATTATACATACATGAACTTACCTGTTACCGTTTCCTATATTATCTATAGACTACCCTAAATTTTTTTTTTGTAAATCTTTAATTTATTGATTTTGCACTGATGCAAAATAAATAAACAAAATAAAATTATTAAAAAAAATAACAATTTTATTACAATAATGAAAATGTCCATTATGTAAATGAAATAAAATGGATGAGTTAGGAACTTATTGTTACTAACTTAATAAATATAAAATAGGTACCGTCTTTTATCTCTTGTATAATAATACACAAACCCAGCAGATAATAATAATAATATAACGAGAATTCAGATAATTTTTTTGGAAATAACAACATTTATCTATTTAAAAAAAGTTTTTCATCATCAGCATTGCAACCAAAAGAACATAATAAATTATATGTATACGCATTTATAAGACCAGCTTTATGCCTTTTATTGGTTGGTAAAATGAAGCTCATAATAAAAAAATGTGTACACCCTTCCCGCAAAAACATTCTTTTTTAGCTCGAAGTTAAGTCGAATATAATTCTTCTATCTGGTCTCCTTACCTTGAAATCCACTGCGATTCCATTGAAAAAATTCAGCATGAATTTCAAAGATATATTAACTATAAATTCAGTCTACCAAAATAAATTACAACCACCTAATGAAAGAATTAAAATTATTAAAACTCTAAAATTATTTCCGTCGTGAATTTAAAAAAAAATATATATATGTAATTATAGACTGCTCTGATTAATTGAGCATAATCACCTGCAACATACCAACTAAAAATACTAGATAGAAAAATTTTTAAATTTCAACAATAATTTTAGGACTGAGTCGTTTAGAAACTCTCTCGTACCTAGTTTGCTGGCAGTTGGCATCATTTTCAACAGCTTTTTGATAATTTTAGACGTGTTCAACTGCACGCAACATAGTTACAAGAAGGCTATAATAACATAAATCCGTAATAATTTCAATTTAGGTAAGCATTATATTTTTCTACTGATCCACTGAATTATTATGCACATGTTTGTGAAAGTCCGTATGGGCGTATACTATATATGCATAAATAAAATGAAGCACATAAAATGCAAGTAGGTATCTACAACATTGAATTAGTTCTTCAGTTAATCATCAACCGTCAGCTTTTAATCTACCAAGATGAATTACATTGTTTGATGTGGCTACGATGGCATATCGTCCCACCGAATAATCTATTATTAAACCTTATCGCTCAGAACAGTTTATTTTCCACTCTCTCCACAAAAACTCGTTTAAATACAAAGTGGTCCATCCCGCCCACCATTGTTGCTTGTTTGTCATAATATATTAGATCGCCACAGTTTCAACACACCGCCTTTCGTTTGACCAGACAATTATATCGTATCGTCGTAAAGGTTTTGGAAATTTCCGTATACCTAAATTACTTTCGATATTTATCTATTTATGTGACGTGGCAAGTGACTTGTATTTGATTTCCATGAAAATCTACAATTTTATAAAAAAATTGCTGATATTGTCCACACTTAATCTTCCAAACAATTGAAAGATCACTGTTGAAAAACTACCCCTATCCTCCTATGTTAGCCTTTATAGTAGAATTTTTAGCTTTTTGATGAGATTTTGCACACTGGACGTTCAAAGTAAAAGGAAATTTATTTTTATTTTATTCAATAAAAATTAAGATGATGCAGTACATTTTCTTTTGACTATCACACTAGGTTGATGCCCGTGTTGAAGTAGTCATACATAAAACATTTCATCAATAAAATATAATAACTCTCCACATCTGATTTCTAAAAACTCTAGTAAACATAGCTAACATTACTATAAATTTTACAAATAACAGTTAATGTTGGCAATAACAAGTCAAATTTACACGGTTTAACTGTCCTCCTTACTAAAAAATGCTTTATAGTCATCACATCAATAATGAATTTCTTAAATGCATTCAAAATACTCCTATCATTTCATCGTTCATTGAGTTTCCATTGAAAATCACAGCCAACGCTTAAATAGATCTATTTGCTAGAAAAAAACGTATCTTGAACAAACTCCGCAAGTACATAAATAGGTCTCGTAGTCATATTGCAAAAGCATTCCATCATAGCACTCAGACTTCGTAGCATCTTTGCCTTGTAGAACGGAGCGCCGTAGAGCTGTAGCACTATAGCTCGAAGAGTCTCAGAGTAGAGAGGTTCCCGAGCTTGGAAGCATTGGTTGCTAGAAACTATTAGTATTGATTAATCCTGGCTTCAAGTCACAAGGAGTGAATCATAGTACTTCGCCCATGGAGTTTATTTAATATGAATGTCTTCCTCGGCGTGGCAGACTTCGTCTACCATTCAATTTTGTTATTTTTATTTTTAAAGACAGTTAAAGATACTTAGTATAATTTGAATATTCACAACCCTCCTCGCACGGAATTTTTGTTCCAAGGCGGACTTTTTGTGTTAGTGTTAAAACATATTTTTGTGATTTTCTCTTCATCGTATTTGCAGACCTCACTTTCGCATTTGTTGATTTCCTCATCTTCAAGTTTCTTGACTTTCTGCGTTGCATTTATAATCTTCATGTGTGTGGACCTCATCTTCATGTTTGTTGATTCCCACATATCCATTTTTGTTGTTTTCCTCACATTCGGATTGGTAGATCTCATATTCATGTTTGTTGATTTCTTAATCTTTAGATTTTTATACCTCATTATCATGTTTTTTGATTAATTCATCTCCGTTTCGTTGATTTCCTCACCTTCGGGTTTGCAGACCTAATCTTCATATTTGTTGATTTCATCATCACCATGTTTGTTGATTTTCTTATCTTATTTATAGACCTTATTATATATAATTTATAGTTTATAGACCTCATTATAATGTTTGTTGAATAATTCATCTCAGTTTTATTGATGTCCTTATTTTTAGGTTTATAGACCTCTTAGTCATGTTCCTCACCTGTCTAGTAAGTCTTTGTGTTCCATTGTTGTATGAACTATTTTAAAACGTATTGTTTTTAATCAAGCATCAGACCAACGATGATTGATATATAATAATAAAAAAAATCGAAAATTGGCTATCATTGTAATTGACCGTTGATTGGAAAGAATTTATTTCACTCCACAGCTAGGAAATCGAAATTGAAAATTTGTAAAAATGGAATCGATCTTATTTTTAATTTTTTTTTTTGAAACTGACAATTCATGGTGGAATTCCATTATAATATATTATTATAATAAAAGAAAAATTAATCTTTTTTCCACTTTAATTTTATTGACCGTAACCGGTTTCAGCTTTTGACCAGTTTGACCAGTCTGAAGATGGTTTACGGGTTGCGGATGGGTTACGGTTAGTAAAATTAAAGTGGAAAAAGTTTCATATTTGGATCATTATAATAGATCTTATTTTTAACCTTTTCGCGGCATCCGAAACATGTCAATTCGTTTCAGATAAACACTGAAGAAAGAGTAACATATTTTTCGTCTCCATTATATTTTACTGATCATATCAAAACGTTTCAAGAATGATGTTTACTTATTCAGCACTAGTGAATGTCACTATAGTCAAATAAGACCAAAGGGGATAGGTTCGGTTATGCTGAGTGGTAGAGTAAAGCAACAGCAAGGCTGAGGTCTTGGGTTCAATTCCTAGATTCAACCGAATCGTTTTTCTGATTTTTCGGTTTCAGATTGTAGGTAGGTACACATTTAGAAAAGATAACATTATTCTTGAAACATTTTGATTATTTAAATCTGAATCTGAAAAAAAAATGCCGCAAAATTATTATAACTTTTCACTTTTTGAAAAAGTTAAAACCTAGATCTAAGAAATGTTATGTTCAAATTTACGCTATGAGTCGTTTACTTCATTAAGCGTTGGTTTATCTTATACCAAAGATAAGATAAGTTAAAGATTTTGGTAGTTGAAATATTATTTAACAACAACGATGCCAAATTCAAAATAAATACTTATATTTATTTTTTTTACACATTTTTTGGACAAACATTTATGTGACTATATCCAGTGTACCACGGTTACCTTAAGTACATATTTAGGTACAGCTAAGTCTCCCATAGCAGAAGTCCGAAGAGGTTTCACGTTGTCCAGCGTAGTCGCCAAAAGGAGTAATTGAAATTCCACCCCTAGTTGAGATGAAAGTTTGGTCCAGCTAACAGGCTTTATGCTTCGTGGGGATAGCGGGACTGCCGTAAAGTGCTTCATAATAGAAGCCTTTGAATCGCCGATTTTCAATGCGCAGGTTCCGATGCAATTATCTTGGAAATGCATTCAATAGTTAGTACACGAAAGCAAAGTACGCTTACGAAGGATTTGAAGAATCACATATTTTTATATTTTATTTAATTATTTCATAAATATTTTTAGCTTTCTTAAAATCCTATTAAAAACGTGATGGCAAGCCATTTCCTAGTAAAATGTAAGCACATTCAAAACGTCTCGGAACACGCGTTCATGCAGCTGCGCTTTTCGTGATAAATATTATAAAGACGAAATGCAATAATATTGAAATTTTTATATTAACGATATCCTATCCTCATAACACATTCGTGTTTTACTGATAGTTTGTTAGGAAATCTGTCGATTCATTTGTTACAGGCCGGCAATCCCATTTTTAACAGAAATACGAATAATTTGAGCATATTATTAATAAATTAGCAATATTTTATATCACTAAGTTTTCTCCGTGTGGTATTTTACTTTTAGTTACAAGATTGCTAATTTAAGTAGGGAAGTTTTATCGTCATACAATTTTTGCGATCGTGACTACTTCACGAGAGTCCCAACTGCTTTCTGGAGCTAGTGGGACTACGGCATCCAAATTAAGGGTGTGTAACAATAATCGTATATTATTGAAGAAATGGATAGAGGAAAAAATGGGTAAGAAGGTGGTGAAAAACCTTAATATTCAGATCTCTTAAGCGGCTAAATCCATTTCAATCAACGTTTTAATTCAACAAATGTAAATGATGGTCTTTCACCATACTGACACTGAAAATTTGATGAATATTGAATATGGCTTAAAAACTGTTTTTTTTTAATATCAACCCTACACAGAATATGTGAACTATGTCATATTTTGGGATGCTGTGTGGCAATGCAAGGCAATGGATCGAGAGTCCAGTTGAAGAGGTCAAAAGGTCTCTCCAAACTAGCCCTCCTGATCTGATATATTACGCAGATGGTGGGCAGGTGCATCCTTAACACACTCACCTGATGAACTCACGCAACCCTGCTATATCACCAAACGTAGCGAACCATTTGGGGGTGACCTATGGCAGAGTTGTTTGTTTTCAAAAAATGTTTCTAAAATATGATTTTAATCAGGTGAGACAAAGTTTCCGAAACGGAACGCGCATCGACATAATCATGATCGCAATTTGCAATAACATGCTTGAGTTCAATCTCATCTTTATTTCTCTAACTCAACAGTATGTTAGGATCGTTCGGAAGGCTGTTGGGTTGGGTTAGGTTAGGTTCGGTTAAGTTAAATTAGGTTAGGTTAGGTTAAGACGAAATAAGATCCTAAAAAAATATCAGTTATGGGCGTGAACGCGCTTAAGTGGGCGAAGCCAAAAAAGTTTCACTTGCGCTCCGCGGCATCGAAACAAATATTATAATGTTTCGGGGTGTGGAGGAATGAAGTAAGTTGCGACGGGGAACACGACACGTTGAGTTGACCAAGCGCGGTCAACTCGGTTCGAAGTAAGAGCAGCGATGAAATCCACTAGATGGTACCCATGAGTAAGGTTTGAACATGAAATGCTTAATAATGGGCGTCTTTCAAACTATGTGAATAGTAATATTAAGTTGAATGTGCATGTTTTAGGTAAATTTCGATAGAAACGTTACCTATTGCAGAAGGAGCTCATGATTTTATGATTCTTATCGACTAATTCATCAAACTTATTTGATACCATCAACCATACTGCTAGACGGTAGGCAGTAACTTATGACTCGTAACCGACGTGTTCTTCATTGACAGATGTCAAAGCAATACGGTATTCAATCACGAATCATTTTCATAATATCTGATCATAATTATATCTGAATATAATGACAAGATAAATAAAATATCAGTAATTTTCAATATTTATTATTATCGTTTACAAAAAGTTACATAAAACAAATAATTATGTAATGTAAAAAGCATAAGATGCAACTTTTTGTATAAAGGCCATAATTTATTATAATATAAGTTAGAAATAGTAAAAATAATTTTATATAAAAAACGAAAATAATTATTCAATAAACTAGCATTTCGTCGAAATCTAAATGACGCTTTCCAAATTGACGTTCTTTACATACAATATCTAAAATATGTAGAGGATCACGAACATTCATAGACCTTGTGACTCCAGGATCGATAAGCTCGACAAGAATGCAATCCATTTAAAAATTAGTTAATTTATTAAGCATTTTTTCTTCCCAGAACTTGTCATCTCGAAGTATACGCTCAACTATCTCTAAGTTAGATAATTACAATCATAAAAAGAGTCGTGCTGCGAAATTCTATTTAATACATTTAAAGAAAAAATATGTCTAATTTCGCATGTTTTTAATTATTAATGATTTTTTAATTATTTCTTGCTAAAGCAATCCCGATGAGTTACAAAACTCACTGAAAGACGGGAGGAACTTACAATACATAGGTGGGAGTTAATAATTACAATTTTACATTGATATTTTGATGTCAAAATTACAAGTTGCACATACGAAACAGTACGAAAATAGAAAAATATAATATATTTACTAATAAAACTTTTACACAAAAAATAGTTTTTACATTACAGTTATTTTACATGTCAGATTGTCGCCATAGATATCATGTCTCAGCGATCACTGTACGAGTCGGTCGAGCGTGCGAGCCCACATACAATTTAATACTTAATGACATTTTTCCTATTTACAGAATAAGGAAATCTATTTTTAAATCAATATTTAGCTTCTAAATACCTAATGTATTTTATTATAATATGTATGTTTTATTGTAACAGTTAGTTTTAATGGTTAAAATAATTTTTCTAGTCTCGGCAAAACGCACCAAATCGTCACAAGTAACAAGGAGCTTACCTTTATTTTCGACAGGGTAAATTTAGTAACTAAATAACTGTTATTACTCAGAACCGATACGCTTTTTTTATTAATTAAATAAATCGATTTTAATTGACTAATGCGTTGTAAAATATCGGCATCTCGTCACAATTTTTATTAAATGATGGCAGTATGTAAAAATTCAACTTTTACGCAATATATTGAATTTTTCCTTTTTTTTAACCACTCTGCTATTTTTGTGTACTTTACAGACAGCTCAAACTGCGATCGATTCATCAACGTCGTTCTATCTCCTTTTGTATTACGGTAAGATATATGTGATTTAAGCAGTATTCGAAAGAGGAAACATTTATTTTTAAAAAAATGTTCATCTTTGCAGATTTAGCAGATTTCTGCCTAAAAACTGCTAGTAATTACTAAAATCGACGATTGAATCAATTGTACCGAGATCGTTATAATATGGACTAATAGGCAATGCTTGTAAATCTTCTACATTATGTACAGTACCAGTAGACAATGCTGCTTCTGCTTCGTTTGGAAAGATCAAATGTTCTGCGTTGACAAATAGCTTTTCAGAGTCATTTGGTTGGCATTGTGTTTGTTTCGTAGTGGAAGTCAATTTACATGTCTTCGTATTTATCCTACTTTTTTTAAGTTGGCGCAATTGCATAGCTTCAACTATAAACTGAGGTTCTTTGATTGGCATATTTCGCATTAAACGGGAATCAAGGAGTTCCGGTAGTAGACAATCCATGTAAAATCTTATCAACTTTGTTTCCATACATTGTTTCCAAAATGCATCGTCCTTTCTGATATATTCTACTTTCATTGTATTTTCTTTTCCAGTCCAAAGGCCGAACAAACACTTTTCTTTGCCTGTGACACGGAGTTGTCCTTGTATTTGGTAATACCACGAGTGTTGTTTATTGATGACCAGCTGGCCTTTAATTAATTTCCAAAAAGTTAGTTTTCTTTTACGTATAGCTTCGTCTAATCCCATTTTAAATGCTGTTATTGGACATTTTACTTCTACAACCATATCCTCGGTAACGCCGTCCGGCGAAGCGCCTAAAAACGGGTACTCCAAATCAATGTACAGTCCACAAGGACTAATTGTCACATTTTCTTGAACGGACAGTTGTTGAAGAGCCACCTTTTCACTGTCGATTCCATGCCGAATGGCTGCTACATTTAACAGACTTTTTGGATTTAACAAGTTTTTCACTAGCGGTCCGCAGTTAATATCTTCCCTTCTTTTGACTACAGTTCCGAATAAGGAAGCCGTTAACATATTCCGCCTTAGTTGCAACCATTCACCAGAATCTCTCTGCAAAATGGTTTCTTTTTGGATTTTGTCCCGGTTTATAATATTTTCTCTTAAATTCAAAAGAAATTCTTCTTTGCTCTTCTGGAAACATTCTGGTAGTATATCTGGTTGCTTGACATTGACACCATGAATTTCTTCATTTTTAGACATTTGTTGAAGAACACGATTCTTTTTCCTCATATACCGTTGTGTATTCAATACTCTTTTTTGACGTTTGGCTTCAAGAATTTTCACACGTGTGCTAGGATTATGATAAAAAGATTTTTGTAAATTGCACAGTGGGGCTCTTGTATTAAAAGAAACCACAGCACCATGGCATCGTGCCTCATAGGACTGCCTCATTGCAAAATTTATCCTCTTTCCACCTATGAACTTGGCGATTATGCCATTAAATCGTTCAACGACATTGCTATCCACATCGTGTATGAGACTGCGTGCATGTGCACCGACAGCAGATGTTATCAAAACGATTCTTAGCCACAGCGGGCTTCCTTTAAGCATCTTCAATAAACTGGAGTCACCCGTCTTTTCCGCAGAACAAAAATAATTTCTACACTTGTCATGGTTTCCGAAAACGTGATAGGGTGAATTTATAATGTCTTTATGCAAATTTTCGATTTTTTTCGACAAGGGAATGTTAGAAATTTTATTGTATTTGATTGAACAGGTAACAGCCTTACGGAGAGACATAATATTACTAATGCTCAATAATTTTCTCAAATTCTTGGGATATTTTGTGTCAGTGACAAGAGAGCGTAGTTTTGTACAAAAGTTACGTAACACGTGATTTCTGCATTCGATCTTTTCCACTGTATTGTCCAAGTAAGGTCGGGCCTGCAATATTTTGGAATACGTGCTGGAGTCTCCATCTGATACTAGCCGAGCATAAATTAAGTTGTATTCTTTAATCGATTCCCTAAAACCCTCGAGAAGAATATCTGACTCCATGCCGCTTGAAGAGCCGGTGTAATTTTTAAAACATACATGTCCTTTAGGTTCAGTGGCTTTTTTTTCTGCTCGAGCGCAAATACAACAATATTTGTTACGAACTGACATAAACAATACCTTTCCAAACTTCTTTCCAATAATTGCCGCTGCTCCTGACAAAGAGGAATAGTTTGTTCGGTATGATCTCTTACCCCAGGATCCATCTGCAATCACGTCAATCATGGCGGTTCCATTTTTGTTGACTCTTCCTTCTTTTAATGCTGCATCCCTTTCTTCAGCAGCTGCCAATGCCATACAATCGATAGAAGTTTCCTGCCATTTTTCAGATACTTCTGAATGTATTTTCGTATACAGTTTTGGAGACATTGTTGGTATGTCTACTGCTGCTAAAAACTCCTCCAACTGGTACTGTCCCCCACCAATTGCCATAATCCCAGACACCGCACATCTATTAAGATCCAAAGATGCACAATCATCATCGGTCGAAAGAAAGCTTTGATAATTGCAAAAATTGCATTTTATTGTAAATTTAGAAATAAGACCAGTTCTTTTTTCGCTTACTATTTCCAAATTTCTTAGACTACATCCAAAATTTTCGCAATGTTGACTAAATATTTTGAGTTTTTTTAGAAACATATCAACGTTAACCAATCTACGGCCTTCAATCAACATCTCAGTCTTGAACGGTTGACAAACTTCCACCTAAAAGAAAAAAAAGTATATTTTCACATTACTTCTTCAGCGTAAAATGATTCATCATTCAAACATATAAAATAGAATTTTCTATTCAACTATGTTTCTCTTTATATTGCTTTTACATACCTCGTATGAAATTGGGAAGGAATCAACTTCAATATCATGAGTGCTAAGCCCGAAAGTTGAGGAATCCCAGGCGTTTGTATCTGGTGTAGTCTCTTGTACATCCTGTAAGAAGACTATTTGTTGGAAGCTTTGCATGTAAATATGTACGGTCATTATATTATATTTGGCAAAACAAACAAATGGCTGCCTTCAAGGTAAATCTGCGGTGGCTGGTTTCTACAAACTGAGCTAGTCTTGTTTTAAAATAAAGTGTTCTTACTTTAAGGTTTGGGCTGGAAACGGCATGCACGTTAGTGTCATAAGAACTAGAGCCAGCAAATAGTGAAAACTTTTCAGGTTCATTCATCTCTGGTCCGTGCTGAAAAATAATGTCAGTTTTTGTTAATTTTTTTAGAGCGCTTATTTAATCATATAAAATTAATATTATTTACTTTATATTTACAGAAATTGTGAAAAAATTACCATGTTGAGTGTCGGTATAGCGTTTAACACAATACTCGTATTTTCTTTATTATTTGCAATATTATCTGGATGAAGTCTTGCGGAATTTTTCCTAAAATGAGAAATACTTGTTAATTATTTAAACTGTCTCTATTCCCTAATTATTTAGAGATGTATTAAGACATGCCCGACAAACTTTCACCAACGATTCCTGAGCTTATTTGGTGTAAAAACTGCATTTCGGTAAAAATAAAAATATGTCACCGGAAATCAAAATTAATTTACTTCTTATACTCCAAATTCAATATGCTCAGAAGTTTATCGACTGCGTATATATGTATATATCTACATATATAAAATTATTTAAGCTGACATTGTACAATTATGTTCTGTAAAAAATGTATCCCAAAGATCTACTTTTATGTGTGTATTTAAGTAGTACCTTCTCCATTCCGCTAAACATTTTCCTTGGTGCCGTAATTTTGTTCGGGATAAAACTCCTTTTGTCTTCTGTTTTCCCATATTTAACTGAAACGTAAGTATATATTAGCCAAGAGATTTATTATAAATTGGTTCAATTTTACCTTAAATTTGAAAATCATTTCAACGTAAGTAAGTGCAGTAACTTGGGGAGATAATTGCACAATTCTATCTACAACAAATGATCTAACAATCTAAACTTAAAAGATTAATGACTCTTTTTAATATTCGAATGACTTTAGGTACTTTATAGGTGACATATGTCTAATTTTCTGTATGGAGAAAAACTTTCGATGTAGAGTTTTTGTTTTATGGAAAAAAAACTTTCGAATTTCAAAAATTTGTTGTTGGGTAATTTAACTGGTTTTGGTGGATTAGAGCTTGGATACGTATTAGAGTTAAAACACATAAATTAAATACCTATTTATTTTATGAAATTTTATTTTCTACAAAATTAGTATCAATAATTTTTTTCACAAAATTGTACTGGAAACGAGATATTTACAAAAAACCAAAGCTAGTCGCGCAAAAAACTTGTTTTTTTCAAAAATATACGCACCTTTATGACTTTCTACCTCGGTACCTATTAGAGATTGAAGAAAATTGTTTTCTCAAAAGTTGTAAGTAATTTTATTTTCTACTTTAATTGTCTAGCTAATTTGGCCGAAATTTGCATTGGGAATGAGATATTTTGGAAAAACTAGATTTTGGAGCGATTTCGGCCGGTTTTTTTCAAAATGGCGGCGCGAGCACAGGTGTGCCAAGGTCGGAAATTCATATTTTACATCAGGGGACCAGTTTATAAAATATATAAAAAAATTGGGACTACCGGAATAATTACGATCGCGAATCGTTAATTGCCCTGGAGTATTAGTAATGAAACGAACTCTTCACAAACACTTAATTGAAATATAAGAGAATACCACTCCTTAGTAAAAAACTCCTTTTATTTTACCATAATTTATTAGATATACCATTGTTACAACTAAGATGACTGTATAATTAGAAATTTATGTAAAAGCCCAGTAGGGCGTAAATAAAGGAAAACGATTCTAGTGAAGGGGCCACTCTATAACATTCTGTGCCGCTGATTGCCAGCCAGCTCGCCAAGTGTCGTAAAAAACGGATTAATAGTAAAAAAGTCTACTTGGGCTAGAAATGATACATAATAACATAACGACAATACTTTAGTGTCATCTTTTTTCTCAAGTGCCTACACATTTACGCATTTAATTTTTGTTAAAATATTATATTAGGTATTTATAGCATGTCTGAGTTCTTCACAATCAGTTCCAATTTTTCCGTGCCCAAAAATTGGTGTGACTGAAAGCCAAATAATATAATTTATATGTAAAAAGAAACTACACTGTTTATAATTATTATATTTGAAATACTTTTTACGAAAAAAAATATTTAAGGTAATATTTAACTATTAAAATAAAGAAACTTAAGAATTAAAAAACTTCTACTAAATAAACTGTTTTCATATTTTTTTAACAATGTCCAAATTTATCTGAAACATAACCACTGTACACATTTTAAGAATAAACAATTGAAAAAAATATAATGTATTCTTTTATATTGGTGAAACATATACTCACTTGAGGAAGAAGTTAAATTATAAAAAACAGAAAATTTCACTAATAGATTTCAAAGTAATAGTTTGATTAAATAAAAAAATACGTAAAAGAAATGACCGAAGCGACGGGCCGGGCGACACACAACCTTACAGGCCGGAACTTTGACGGCGTCTGAATCAATACGTAGTAACTCCTTGTCAACGCGCACACAAATATACTACGCATAATCCAGAGTTTTGAAGTTCTGGCGGTTGATTTTTGTGTATCTGGCCAGAAATTGAATTTTCGCGCGTGTTTTTATTTTAATTAATTCGTATGAATACATTAATAAAATCTCTAATCTTTTTTGAGGGATTCGTCGGGAAGTTACTAATTCATCGTCTAGAAAAATAAAATCTGGTACTTGCCGCTTATCTTACAACATTTTACATTTAATATAATGTACTTATCGTTTTACATAATATATTTAATGGTAAGGTCCTGTTTTTATTCATCTTAAATATAAATAACTTGCATCCCTTCGAATCCCTCGAGAAACATTTAAGATTTTAGTAATAAGCTCATCAGAAATAATTAAAATGTGAGCGTCGGGGCAAATCCCCGTTATCAGGGTATTGTGTCGCCTTAAGTGAGCGGTTTATTAATAAAATTGCAGAAAAGGTTATTATTTGAATGTGCCTGAGTACAAAGTATCATATCGCACACCATGATACAAAAAATATTTAATAAACATAAAACTTTTTAACAAATAATTATAAGCAATATTAGTTGATCATTAAAAAAATTTATAATATTTGACAAGTCAAAAAATATTTCACCAATAAATGAAGATATCATATGTCTCGACGCCATCTAGTGAGAAATTTAGCATTAACAAAGCCTTTCCTGCAAAAATAAAGTTGGTTGTTTACAGGTGAAAAAATATAATAAGCTGTAATTGTTGATTGAGGTACTAGTACATATTGAATCATTTGGCGGGTTGGAAATAAGCCGACATAGCTCAGTGGTTTCAGAGCAGCTGACCGGACATCAGAAGGCACGGGTTCAATTCCCGTTGGCGGCATTTATTTTTACTCGGGAGATGTTTTCAATTTGTATTAGTATTTCGGATGACTAATTATTGCTTATAATTATTTGTTATCCTTTATGCTATGCATAAAACCTTGTCTTATAAACGTTAGTTTATCATTAAAAAAAAATTATAAAACTTTTTGGAGTATACGTAACATACTTGATAATCAACGCGTTTATAGATGGCGTTAATTTAAATATTTAAAGAAAATCTCAACTCTCTCAAGACATGCTTACAAATACAATATTGATTGATGGATACAACATAGTATTGTTAGCCTTTCTTGAATGAATTGATTTTTCACTGGACAAAACTCTTTATTTTATGCGGACGAAATCAAATAATCATTCTTAATATTTCAAAGTGTAACTTGCAAAAAGTACTTTTTTAAAAATAATTCGATTAAAGCTCAAATGAACGCTTAGATTTTAACCAACTTTACGTTTACCCTGAAGTTGTGACTTAAATTACTGTTTTGTATTGAAATTAAGATTAAGTCGGGCCAAAAAACGTTCGTAATTTGTATAGAATTGAATGGAGCTACTAAGATTTTATTAATGGTAACCAAAAGATCTCTCTAGAAAATAACGTTTCAATACGGTATGTAGAATACATTTACTTAATCCAGATCCTTCAAAATCAGGATGAGCCTCGTTTCTCCTAATTGAATTCGACAATTATTCATATCTAATTTATTCACTGGGTATTCCTAGGCTCTAATGCCATTATTTAAAATAAATCCAACACTGCTGAATGATTAAAACTGTTCCAGTTTTAAAGAGAATCCACACCTTGAGCTTATATTCCTTTCAGTAGCGGAACTAATCTGGTTCGTTCTTTAATTGAAAACATAATCCGTTCGCACCGGTGGAGTTTCTCTATCCCCTGTACACATTCGACTCATGTAAAGGCATCTCAAAAAGCTGAAATAGTAGCTTAAGCGCAAACCTCTGAATGTAAAAAATAATTAAAATCTGTACCCAGGTTAAGCGTGTTAATTTTGTGAAATAAGTATGACAACAAAAGCAATTTCATAGGAAAATATCTAATATCATTAACGAAGAAGACAATAATAAAAAATCTAAACGAAACATGTTGTAAAACAAGACACACAAAAAAAGATAACAGTCACAACTAGGAATCGAACTGGCTTTTTTTGTCTTACCGGGACAGTGTCCCAACCATTGGGACCTAGTTCTTAAACGTCAAATTTTTTGATTTCATAGTTCATGTTTAGAATTAAAGATATTAAATTAATTTTTCTAGGTAGAAACTGAAACTGAACAAGACGCAGAAAATAAAAGACAACTTTCAGAAGTAGGAATCGAATTACCCAGGATTTGTAGTCTTACCAGAACAGTGGATAGAAAAGTTGTGGCCGTTATCCTTTTTTTTGTTCTGTGTCTTGCTTTGTTTCAAGTTTTGTTTAGCTTTGTTAATTTTATCTTTTACTTCATAGATAAGTTACATTGATGGGTATAAAAACAAAGTTAAATGAATAAGAAATAGTTGTTTCTGAAAATATCTTAACTTGAATTCTGAAATTCTTGAGAGTACACGAAAATATTATTGATGGTGTAAGCATCTAGGTAAAGCTTGTACATTTTTTTTATTTCTCACCCCATTTAATCTATGTACAATCAAGCTACCTAACCTAGAAAATTCATGAAATATGTGACTATATGTGTCAACGATAAATTTTCAAAGATGATAAAGTCACCCATCTTTTCAACAAGAATTTACAAGTAAAAAAATCTTTTGAACCGTATCATGTGGGTTTCTCACGATATTAATTATTTGTATTAATTTCTGGATTTTTTTAATGAAAATCTTACTCATTAATTTGAAGAATGTAATACAGAAAAAAGCTGATATTTGGGTGTCACTGAGAATTGAATTTTTGTTTGATTCTATGTTATTATTGGAAATTTAAAAAAAAGGACAAATAAAATTGTGGTAAATTTTAAAATTGTGGTATGCTGAAAAACATTTCTCATTCCTCACAACCACCATAGAAAATTATTCACATGAAATAGTAGCAAAGATTTTTTTATCAAGGGCAAATTATCAAAGAGGACAAAGTCGCACAACTTTTTAACAAATGACCTCAGTTCACAACAACGAAAAAATATTTTGTTCGGAATATTTCAGTCTCATCACAGATTTCTCGCAAGTGGTATTTTTTTACATTAAATAAATTTTGCACAAAAAATAGCGATTTTTATAAGATAGTACTAGCTAAAAACTCTGAGTTATATTTTTAACAAATTCGTTTGCTTTTACGACCGATGAAAGTTTCATGGTAATTTATTTATTTATTTTAATACATAAGGAAAAACATGTGACATTAACATATGTATAAGCATAAAATGTAAAATAGTAAAAAAAATCACTAAAAAGTATAAGTTTAGCTGCAAAAAAATATAAATATTATTTATTTAAAAAAAAAAAATATATATATATATATATATATATAAACTTATACTCATATCATAATTCATATTATGCTGTCTCAGTAGAGGTAAACTCATAAGGATGAAATCCATAATTTGTTTTATTTTGGCTATATAATCCTTACAATCAATAATATATGTACAATCTGAAATAAATTTAAACTGTCAATTTCCCGAAAATTAATAAATAATACATTTTTCAGTATATTTAATTCTTTTACAACAGTTTATTTCAAGTATTTTTTTCTAATACCTGACTTTTTCTTCTGTATGACTTCCAGGTTATTACTGTTTTTCACAGGAAGTTCAATTATAATGGCGGTTATGTAAAATTGACATGTTTATAATATTTTGTAAATGTGTAATTTTTTAACTAACTGTGGCTATAAATGCGCAAGTATTTTATATGTGATAAATTTGGGATGATTTACAATTTATTAATTAAAACTTATATGTTGTATATTTACGACACGTTCCAGAACGGAAGATTCTCCCAGCATCGCCCTGGTGCTAGACAACAATTTAGAATTGAAATGTTTCTAAAAAATCCCGACTGGGGATACCATAGTCTCACTGGCTCTATGCCGTTGGTAAGAGTTGTGACTTATGTAAGAGAAACAATTCACAGGTAACGTTATAAATGGAAATGTGTAAAACCAAAATAATAATGGTGAGCCTTTTTATTGTCATCCTAAACGTGGAAAGTTGGTTGTGGGTAAACTACGTTTACGTTTTTCTCTTCTACTTGACTTTAATCGATTTGTGCCAGGACGTTAAAAGCATTTCGTAGAAAACGAAGAAAAAATACTCACCGGTGTGTCACTTGGAAATAAGTCGAATAAAAGCAGTTCGATAGGTTCAGTGAAAGGTTTGCGGCATTTTAATCGATTTAATAGATAAAGTATGATAAAGTAATACCTTTTTGTGAAAGAATGTTGTTTAATTTTTATTAGTTTTATCTTTATTAATTACATGGGTGATATAATGTGTCTGTCTTACAAGGATCTCCTGTGTTGATCATTTTTTTCCGACTTTATGTCCGGGTTAAATTTTCAGGGTTTAATTTTCTTAAATTTTCCCCACAGGGGACTAAACCCTTCCACACACATTTCCACAAATGATAATCTAGTCAATTCACATTATGCAAGTTGACTATATAAGCATAATAAATACAAAACTATATATTATTTATACAAGAACAATACATATCAACCCACCAGTGATCAAATGTTCGACTCGGTAGAACTCCTAACAGGACCTATAAATCCTAATGATCCCTCAATATAAATATATAAAAAATCTTTCGTAATCCTGCATGTATTTAAAATGACTGATTTTTGCATTTTATATTTAATTCTTTGACAGATCTAATACGCCTAAATTTTTAATGAGAGAGCTAGGTATAATGCCAGTAGCCGAAATAACAATTGGTAATATTTTTATAGTCTGAGAATTCTTTTAATTTCATTTCCTAAATCTGTGTATTTTCTTATTTTTTCAGAAACAGATTTTTGAATATTACAGGAATAGCGACACCAATGATATTTTTATTTTGTCATGTAAACAATATCGGGTCTATTATGAGTAAATCTTTCGGTCTGTTAGTATAATATTATTTGTATAGTCTGTTAGTATATATATTAGACCACCTGACTGGCAGTCAACCGGGATGCTGCGGGTTTAATTCCCGTCGGCGAATTTTCGCTGAAATTTTATCAATCTACATATTTCTTTCAGACTTATAATTCTTGATGAAAAAATAATAAAAGCGGCAGTGTTTGCCCCTCCCCAGGCTATGATACCGTACTCGATTTAAGATTGTAAATTATTTTGAGTTGATTCAAATTAAAAAAGTAGAGAATTTGTTTAAGGGAGCATATAATTTTCTGTGTGTTTGCTGTAGTGATAATATATTATTTCCACTTTAAATTACTGTCGTTAATTAAACCCAAGTAAAAATTATCCTGTGATTAATTTATTTATACAAAATCCATAAAATTGATTTAGTCATCCGTTAGATATACTCATTCAATAGCTGTCGTAGACGGTGCGGCGTCAAAGTTTTTTTTCCGTTATTCAATGTAATAATACTCTTGACGTGGTTAGCTTCACCGATAAACTATGTTAACACGATGATAACTCTTGTTCACTTTAATAAGTATAAAGATTACAATTGTAATAAAATCATTGTACCTATGGAAACGAACATCTGAAAAACCTGCTACACAATCTTATTGTAAAAATATAGACCGCCGAAAGAGTACCAGAAGAGTGGCAAACTAGTATAATATGCCCCATACATAAAAAGGGAGACAAATTGAAATGTGAAAATCACAGAGGAATATTGCTACTTTGTACAGCGTATAAAATCTTCACAACAATTTTGAAAGAAAGACTAGAACGTCATTCAGAGAACTTGCTGGGAGAGTATCAGGCAGGTTTTAGAAGGGGGAGATCCACCACTGATCAACTCTTTACTACTCGACAAATCCTGACAAAATGCTGGGAATTCGATATAGACATATATCAACTATTTGTTGACTTCAAACAGGCATATGACAGTATAGATAGGGAGAAAATATATGAAATACTCCTTAATTTTGGTATACCGCCCAAAATTGTCAAGCTTGTAAAAGCAACGATGGTTGGTTCACGATGTCGAGTAAGGATAGGAGGTGAAACAACGGAGGATTTTAACGTCTCCCAGGGGCTGAAACAAGGTGATGGCTTAGCTCCCACTCTTTTCAATATTGTTCTGGAGCACGTCGTGAGGAAGACAATGATTGCTACCGACTCAAACATTTCCACAAAAGCAATCAAATAGTTGGATATGCAGACGACCTTAACATTGTTGGAAGATCCTTACAGGCTGTAAGAGAGGTGTTTGACCCTTTGGAGACTGCAGCAAGAGAGGTGGGCTTGCAAATCAATGAAAACAAAACTAAAATCATGATGCAAACCAGAACCCCACACCGCATAAAAAAAGATAAAGTGAATTTTAAAAACTCCTATAACTTTGAAGTGGTCGAAGAGTTTGCCTACCTGGGCTCCATCATAACGCAGGACAACGAAGACCCAATAGAAGTAAGAAAGCGCATCACAGCTGCTAACAACACTTACTTCGCGTTGCTGCCAGTGTTCAAATCCCGAAACGTCCATAGGAAAACCAAAATAACCCTGAATAAAACAATTATTAGAACGGTCTTGGCCTATGGATGTGAGGCGGGAACACTGACAGCAAAGTCTGCGGAACGGCTGGACACCTTCGAAAGAAAGGTACTTCGAAGAATCTTAGGAGCGGTGCGAGAGGGAGAGGCATGGAGAATCCGCCACAATAAGGAGCTATATGACATCTACCAAGCCCCCAGACTCTCTACTCATTTACGGCACCAAAGACTAAGATGAGCTGGACATGTGCACCGAATGCCAAGCACACGTGTACCAAAGAAGGTTCTAATAAGACACCCGGGAGGCAAACGAAAGGCGGGCAGACCTAGGCTGAGATGGGAGGACGATGTCAAGAAAGATGCCAGAGGACTACTCCATGTTGCAGATTGGAAGACGACGGCCGAGGACAGAGGGCGGTGGAGGCTCATGTTAAAGGAGGCCAAGGCTCGAAATGGGCTGTAGGGCCATTGAAGAAGAAGAAGAAGAAAATCATTGTACCTAAATCATTCCTTTTAACTCCCCCCCCCCATAGTTTAACATAGTTTAAGGAATAATTAAACATGTCTGACAATGGCTATGCCAAGATGAAACCGGTCAAAACATTTGTGGAATAAAGTTTAAAATTGTTTAAATATATAATTTTTATGGAATTCCACCACGAGTTGTTACTATAAAAATAGAAATATACATCACTATCAATTTTTGACACGTAGTTTTTTTAGGTTTCACAATTTTATTCATTGATATTACGTAGCTCTAAGTTTTTTTTCTAATGGGTATGTATGTTGACAATGTAGATAGCAAGAAAAAAATGTTTTTTCAAGAATTAATGTATCTAATATTGGTTTTTAATATAAACTTCAAAGTCACGAATGGCAGGCATTGTGCACAGAAAACTTGCATTTTTCCTAGACGTTTGCAGCTGGGCGTCTTGTATATATTGCGAATATTTTCATATCGCTGGAGTGTTGCGTTTATAATATTATTTCAATGAAAATACTTTTAATGGAAAAGCTAGGCATAGCTGGATAAATTCTTAGAGCTGCTTTTTTATATACCTAAATAATCATATAAATATACTGTACCAAATAAATACTCTACTCAATCATCTTCCGATACCCATCTCCTATGGGAGGTTAGCTATCATCAGGGAAACCATTACTCTGCAGTTCAAACTCTCCTAGTATCACATTATACAATAACGTAGATAAAATAAGACTGATAAATGAAAAAAAATCACAGGAGCAAAATATTAATACACCAGTAGTAACTGTCTACCACTGCTCAAATACCTAGGTACTTAACTTGAACTTTTATTTCATTTTTGTATTTATTTTTCCGATAAACTACAAATAAGCAGTTTGTCAACAGGGTTTGTGAAGTGGATATCGCTAATAATAATATTAATAAATATTATAAAGTCACTATACGCGTTTGTCTGTGTGTGTGCCTTTGTTATCCTAAACTACGCAACGGATTTTTATAGAGTTTTCACTATTATTTGGAAAAAAATTCCAAATTTTTAAAATATATACATAATATACGAAAATTTTACTTATAGAAAGTAGAGAAACTTTGAACACTGCTATGTACAAGTCAGCTAGAAGAAAATATATTTTAAAAACTCAATGGTGTTCAAACTCTAAAGAAAAAATCTAACGAGAATATAAATTCATCAATTTTCCACAAAATCTAGTATCTACTTGTTATATCTGACTTACTTTGCAAATTTAAGTGTTGGTAACTCTTTGTAAAAAGTAAAAGGTTCTACTTATAATTGTGTTTATTTACGTTTCAAAAAATAGGTCTGGATTTAGCTACAATTTACAACTCGAGGGTTGGTAATTCTCTGGTGCGAGAAGCTTGCTCCCTGTCAATATCATCTCACAGGTAATTGTTACACTCTAGTGACATCTGTCGGACTCTGGAGTAAGCTTTATGACTAGTGCCATCTATCTCTTAAATAATCAACTTTATTACCATACATCAAACTAATTAATAGATAACGGACGCATTTTTAGTCGTGAGTAAATGAGAAAGAAATCGGGAATCAATAGTTTTTGGCATCGAATGGATTTGTGAATATTTCGTTGGCGAAATCTTAACGATCATTGCCAGATAGTTGAAGTTTTGTGTTTGCAGGGCCAACCAAGAGTTAGCCAAAAAAACAATTGTGAGTTGGAGGAACTTCCCATCGCGGTTTCGAGAACTTTTCCAATCTTGAGAATAGACTTGATGTTCCCGACAAGAGTGAACTGACTTAACCGTCCGTGGACTGGAACTGCCGAACCCCTACTACTATTCGTAGTTACACCCTACACTTCTACACGCTCTTCCAGAGATGCCAAATATTTTTTGGCTACGGAACACTTATTGATATATTATGTTTCTTTTGGCGGAACCTCATTTTGGTAATATATGACCGGGCGTCTATATTTTATAAATGCATTTGTACTTTTTTTCTATCGTGAGAAAATACGTTACTTTTTTGACTTAAGAAAGAAAAATAATTACTATTTCGAGATTGCAGCACACATTAATACTGGTTGCCATTTATAAATTTCTAAAAATAGCCAAAATGAATAATTCATATTTTGTATCGTTATCATAACAATCGGTTTAACTTTTAAAATTATTTCTAGTTCTTTATTATATCAAAGAGATAAAAGTGATATAACAGTTTTGTTACAAATTCTCCAAACAAAACGAATATGTTATTGAAATACGATATCTCTCAATTTTTCTACGATTGGAGTAAAAAATTATGTAAAAATGTGGTTAGCGTTTTTGAAAATATTTTTCACGTTTGATACTAAAATTTTATTGTTTAGAAAAGGTAATGTTTATTTTAAATGCATACACCCCGGAAAGATAATTTTATTATATTTCTCAAACCATGTTTGTTTTTATAGAAAATTTAAAAAAAAATAAGGTATATATAGCGCATTTGAAATACAGAGAAAACATTCCGAACTGAACAAAGGTACTGAAGGGTTAATATTTCGGTTGATGTCCGACAATCGAATTCGCAGACCTAGAGTGGCATCCTGTCTAGTTCTTTTTGTATCGAAACAAAGGGAAGCAGAGTCATTATAGCCTAGTTTCTGCCAAATGCCCGCGCCCTCTGAATCACTTTGACCTTTTTACGGATCCCTAAGGTTCCGCGGAACACCTTTTAGGAACCGCTGTTCCACACTTCTACACAATCTACACCCTACAGAGTCTACAGACACGGCTGGGAAAAGCCTTGGACTTCCGGCTTTTTATTGTATTTGCTATTCGGCAGTCAGTTGGAAGTTTAATCTGAGCTTTTCACATTCTTCAGCGGTTTCCTGAAAATAGCCAGATGATTTGCATTTCATTATTTTGAAGTATTATGTATTCTGTGTAAGTATATTTTAAATTCTATTTTTGATAGTAAAATTAGGGAGAAGAAATTGATAAATCCAGCTCCCCTTTAAACAATATAATTAACTTTTTAAACGACAATCACATTTCACATTTCGACGAAATCAGGGCTACTGTATGGAGCTAATGTAAAAAAAACATACCAGAATAGCCGTTTATAAAATCTTGTGGACATAATTTGCGCTATCATTCTTGCATCACATATCTTAGTCTTCCAAACTCACAACATAATAATGACATTTTTACAACGATTTAGGACTTTAAAAAATCTTTTATTTAGTGTTTTATTTATTTATCACCGTCAACGGTTACAGCACATCACAGCCATCTTTAAACTGATACAATATTAATAATTTCAAATTATCTTAAGCCTACAATACGTTAAATCAGGATATAACAACACTGTTTTATTTTATACAATTCTTTTATTTTATATAATTAAAACTTCACATTTCTCATAAATTTAATTATTTCTTCTAATGCTGTCTTACGTAAAGTCACAAGGAGGAAATCAGTAATTGGTTTTATTTTGGCTATTTTACTTATGTACAATCTGTAAAAATGTAAACTGTTGATTTCCCAAAAATAAAAAAAATAAAAAATAATAAAAAAATAACTTCATTAAAATCAATTTCACACCCCCTCCCCCTGATACCCCAATAGTTATAAATGTATATAAAAACCATACTTCAAAGAAAAGCATATTGTATCATTTTGAAGATTTTTTATTTATTTTTTATTTTTCTTTATTCATTGTGTTTGGTTATTACATTTTATGGATATAAGACCACCAAGCTAGGCACATGCCCGTGTTGTGGTGGTTGATTATATATACAGTACATGACGGCCGGCATAGTCCAGTGGTAACGCATTGGACTGCCATTCCGAAGGTCGCGGGTTCGAACCCGGCGTGCGCAAATAAATTTTATTTGATTAATTTGTGTTATTTCTCTATTAATTAATTAAAATAATATATAGTATATTTGCGGCACGTTCCAGAGTGGAAGATACTACCAGTATCGCCCTGGTGTAAGACCACCATTCAGAATTGAAACGTTGCTCCAAATGGCTTTAGCCGTGTTTAGTGACTAGATCTGAATAGCCAGGTACTTCCCCACCTTCCTCTTTCCCTTCCCCACTTACCTTCAGCCTCACAACATCCCCCAATTGGGGATGCCATAGTCTCACTGGCTCCAGGCGGGAGCAGTTGGGACTCTTGTGAGGTATTTACTATAAAAAAAAAAAAAATAAAATAAAATAATAAAGAAAAAAATAAAACTTCCTATTTTATATGTGCGATTTAGTGTGTATATGAAATACATTAAAATAATTTGAAAGAACATATCAAAAGATTGAAATATAATAGAATTTAAAAAGAATAATAAAAATAAAAAAAGGTTAAAAAATAAAAAAAGATGGAGTGAAAGTCTGAAAGTGTTAAGGGTCATGAGTAAAAAAAGGTCTTCGAAAGTTTTAAAATCGTTTGAAAAATAAATATTATAAAACAGAATAAAACATAATGTTTCCTAACTGAAACTATAATAACCTAACCTGTACTGGACGTTCACGCCAGTGAAATCACTGTAAATTACCAGCTTCTTCTTGAGGGTACCTTGGGTCAGTTGAAACTCAGACCTCACGAATGGCATCGGACATGCCGTGGCTGGTGACTGACACGTTTCTATTTGTGTAATACGTACTAATAACTGACTAACTAACGACTGGTAGAGCATGTTACTATTCTAGGCGTAGGTTTTGTCACATAAAAGGTTGTTGGTTTATAGTGAAACAAACAGAATCATGATGGAACAGAGCAAATTTATTCACACAACAACACAGCAAGGTTATTAAAAATTATCAAGAGATAAACAGGGGAAGGTTCGATCATGCGGGAAAGTTCCACATATCCTGAAATGTCTGCCGCCCCTAACTAAACTGGACTCTCAAGTGGCTCACAATTTTGATAATCTTACGTGGTAAAGAGATTGCTTGCTGGTCAGCCGCTACCTAGCGTTTAAGTGGGGCTGTTGGAGTTTTCGATGGCATGGAAAAATCTCTACAACTACGCATAAATTAGGGATAAAATTGTTGATGGCGTCTAAGAATCTCTTCAACTACACATCAGGTAGGAATGATGAAGTTGTGGACGGCGTGGAATAATCTCGACAACCACACGTCTGGCGGGAATGATAAAATCAGCAGGCCGCGCCAGCTTCAGCTATCGAGGGATCCCGTCACTTATGCAATTACTTTCTTTTTTTGCTCGGCCTTTGGCTGGATATTCACCTAATAACTCTGCTTTGTGATTGGTAAACCAGTGGTTTAAACCCTCTTTAACCTTGTCGTTGCGTTGTGTGAAAAATGGTGGTGTAATTTGACAGATTATACTAGTTGGGCCAGTTGCTTTTTTTATTTATTAATTCTTTAATATCTATTTATTTATTAGATCATTTTTTATAATTTATTCGGCTTAATGTATACAGTTAATATGGAGCAATGATTTTTATATATAGAGAGAGGGATGGAGAAGAGCATTGAAAAACAAAAACAAAGAACCAAAATGTAATTAGTACTGTTAAATCATATATTACATACGACCCGTATCTGGTGTTAACAACATTATAAAGGATTCATAATCACCATAAAATGTATGACAACAGATGCACATTAATTTCCTTTACAGTGATTTATTTTTGGGGTGTTGCGCTGCCTCCTCTTTAGCCAACGTTTCGGACAGTATTGCAGCGTACATCATCAGGAAAAATTTGGAATCTGCCCCTGACACTATATTGCTGTCAAAATTGTTGGCTAAAAAAATAGGTAACGGCATAATACCCCAACAGTAAATCACAAAATTGTTTTGGCAGTGAAAATCTCAAATAATATCAATAATTTTCATAATTCATTATTCAAATTATTTTATGTAAATCCATCTACATTTTTCATAACGGAATTAGAATTGGCGTTTGAAAATCACCTTCAAAATTTAAAAAACAAACAATATTGCTCTGTTTGTAACAATATTTCATTTGAATTTCGGCAAAACTCTTCAACGTCAATCCAAGTGAAGTAAACATATACAAATTTAATTATTGACAGCTTCAATGTAATGAAGAAGGATAGTGATTATCGTTGAGGGTAATTTCAACAGTTGAGAATTGATTAATTTTGAAAATTCTTAGAAATACGATAGCCGATCTCAAACGCCGAGTTAGAGTTGAGTTGGTTGTTTTGAAAATTCGGAAAGTTTCATGGAAAGTTGAAATGTTCAGAAGCCATCACAAAAGCCAGCGAATTTTCATGTGTTTTTGTTAAAGTAAAATAAATTTAACAGTGTGTATTCACCATTGATTTCAGCAGCATATCTATGTAATTCACCTTTTAAGCGAAAAAACAAAACCCGAGCATTAATTGAGACCGGAAGTTTTCACTCTACTAGGGGTAGTAAAAAATATGTACACATACAAATTGGTGTGTAAAAGATGTTATGTTTTGTTGTTTTAGGAGTGTAAAAATGTTTGTCGTAGGACCTTGAATTTAGTGTTATTACCATTGCACTTGAGACAATAATATATTGAATGGAAAGAAGGACTCACCACTAGGATCATTGGTACTCGTTTCTTCCTGTTTGTTCTTCTCACCTCAATGACACTAAATACATTACTGTTGGCACGATATTGGCGCCGATAAAAAGATGTAATAAAATAAGCGAGGTGAGATCTCGCGTGAGGTGACATCTATATAATGTAGAATACACTAAGGTGACATCAATATAATGTAGAATACACTAAAGTGACATCTATATAATGTAGAATACACTAAGGTGACATCTATATAATGTAGAATACACTAAGGTGACATCTATATAATGTAGAATACACTAAGGTGACATCTATATAATGTAGAATACACTAAGGTGACATCTATATAATGTAAAATACACTAAGGTGACATCTATATAATGTAGAATACACTAAGGTGACATATATATAATGTAGAATACACTAAGGTGACATCTATATAATGTAGAATACACTAAGGTGACATCTATATAATGTAGAATACACTAAGGTGACATCTATATAATGTAGAATACACTAAGGTGACATCTATATAATGTAGAATACACTAAGGTGACATCTATATAATGTAGAATATAGATGTCACCTGTGGAACATAGGCTTATTCGAATGCAACGTCGCGTCTAAAGCAATCGGTGAAAAACGTTCAAAGATTTAAGATTCTTAACAAACCAGCATATAAAATAAAAATGTAGTTTAAAAAGATGTCAAAATATTATTAAAAATTTGAAATATTCTAAGCAAAACTCTAATTTAGCACATTTTTAATGTAGGGTATACCGACGTTGATTCAAATTAATTCAAGTTAATTCCTAACACTGCTTGTTGTGATAAGACTTAAAATAGTTTTACGTTGTTATGCTTATAACTAGAACTGAATAACAAATTATTATAAGAAATAATTTGTTATCTTTTGTGCTATACATAAAATACCTTGTTTTATAAACATTACTTAATCATCAAAAAAATATAACTGAATAGTAAGACATTATTGTAACATGTTTATGAGTACCGCACAAGAGTCACAACTGCACCCAACTTTCTGGAGTCAGTGAAACTATGTGTGCTAGGTAGTGAGGGAGGGTAAGGAGATGGAGATGTACTTTGCTTCTAAGATCTGCATTGTTGAAGCCATTTCAAGCAAAGCTTCAATTTTAATAGTAAAGAGTTTATTTGTGAAAACAGTTTTCTTAAGTTCATGATACATAATCTCGTAATTACAACATGAAACAAAGTCGCTATTCGCGTCTGTATGTTTGTGCGATTAGTTCTTCTAAACTAAGCAACGGATTTTAATAAACTTTTTATTATCTTTTAGAAAATTTATTTCGAAAGGTTTATACACATAAAACATGCATATTATATTTATAATAAGTAGAAAAAGTTCGATGTTTTGTAATCAAGTCTTAAAAAATATTTTTTATGCGCTGACATTGCAACAGATGGCTAAACCTTATGAAATACATCAAAATAATGTACTAAGGAATTGTAACCGCAGCAACGCTGGTCACGTCAGCTAGTGAACTATAAAAAATACACAAGTGATTAAAAACATTTATTCTTAAATCAACTTCAAACGAGGCAATACAACAATAAAGGTGAAGTGTTTTCCGCTTGGTTTATTTTTTCCTAGAAACCTCATCGCAGAAGATTAAAATTCAAAGAAATCATTAATGGAGAAAGAAAAGAGTCCTTTACTATGTTCAGAAGATTTTTACAAAGTCTTTTTGATAAACTTTCAAAGAAGTCCCATAAAATTAATCAATACATCGATTAGAGATTCATAAAAGCAATGAAAAATTTTCAAGATGGGATTATTCAATATTTTTTTGTATTGAAGGGTATTTTTCTAAGCTTTTTGAATTCTGAAGAACCGTGATTTTAGTCAAATACTCTAAAAAATGTAATTTTTAACATTTTCTTGGAAAAAAAGGATTATTTCTGTAAGTAATAGTTCTGTGAACAGTTATAAGGTTTCTTTAATTTGTTTATTTAATAAATCATTACCAGAATTTACCTTGGAGTCACATAATTTGCAAATACGTAATAAAATTCCTTCCGATTTAATTATGAACAGTTTCATATTTTATGTACCTCTATTTTTAATTTCAAATAAAGAATTATACAATTTGTCCAAAGAAACGTCACTATCTCAAAGACAATTATTTTTTCAACCTTTTTTCTCGCAGGTCGGTACCATAATATATATATTTTTTTTGGTTTTAGGCATTTCACCCTGAAAAGAGTGCTTTGTGCTACCATAATATTGAAAAATGCGAAAAAGAATGAACAAATAAACACAACCATTTTACATTTGAAACAATAATCTTCATCGAGACATTAAAATGGCCACCATCTTGAAATGTAAACGCAACACATAAACATGTTTACAGACGATGAGATACAAAACGTTCGTGTTAAAACAGAACCTCAGCACAGTCTATAGCTTTGTAATATTTTGACGTTGAAAAATTAGTTTTTCTTTGTCTGTGGGTAGTCTTTCTCCCAAAAGCAATTAGTAATTCCGATTCGAGACCAAACAAGTGCAAAGTACATTTAAATATTGCCTTGAAATTAAGTTGTTTTCTTACACAGTGAAATAGAAAATTTTTAAATTTCATCTTGGGACTTCATCAACTTATTTGAAATCAGCTTTTGAAGGCTTCTTTAAACTTTCCACTTTCATACATTTTGTTCATTCGTTTTTTAACCGGAAGCCGTAATTTCTGAAAGAAAAACTTTCAAGAAAGTCGGGTCATTTAAAACTTCATACTCTTGGTAAAGAGCTAACTGGCGATAATTTTTAAATATATTCTATTTTTGCTAACGTTTGCTTTCGTGAATTTTCGTCAAGTTACAATACTTACGTGTTTTATTTTTATTTAAACATGGATACGGTTGATCATAAACGAAATAGTTGTTTAAAATTTTGAAAAAAAAAAACAAAGATATTTTCTGAATAGCAAAAACTTTATGGAAGGATCATACAGAACTAGCACGGACCCTTGAAAAATTATGACTGGTTTAGCTTTTCAAATTAAATATAAGAAATTTAAACAAAATAAATTCACATTTCGCAAATAGAATTAAAATAATTTTCCGATAAAAAAAATTATGAATGCCTTTTGTATCGCTGGTCTGAATTCTTGACGCATCAGTTCCAATTTTGAAAATTAAATTTCAATTTAAAACAAATCAAAGTTCCTTGAACCAGAATAACAGTCACCCATAGACAGACGCACAGCAAAATTATGTTTGATGATGATAATACCACAAAAATATTTTGAGACGCCCTCCAAAGATATAACTATCTAAAACACGCAACCATATCTCGCCTTCTTTCACTTGGAAATAAATTCATCTCACATATAGACATATAATTTTATCATTACATAAGAAAAACCTGAATTATGTTTTTATGAAGCATTAAATTATTATTTAGGAGTATCGCGTAGGAACGATTGCATTTTTTTTTTAATTTGCTTCTTATTTTTTTTGTGTTCCTTTATTCATAAACTTTAAGTGATTACATTTTTTGTGTTCTTTATAACCACATGCTAGGCTCATGCCCTTATTATAATAGTCATAATGTTCTAAGTTATAATGTTAAGATGTACAGAAATAGCATGTTGTAAAACAAAGAGTAATTAAATAAACTAGCAGTTAAAAACCCGCTCCGCGGGTTTTTTTCTGCTAGGCCCTGCGGGCGGCTCTTACTTGGGCTTCGCCCATTTTAAGTGATATTGACAACAGTTACATTTAATAGATAGATATTAGAACATTCACAGAGAGAGGGTGAGTATATATATTGTTAAAAAAGGGAACAGGAAGGAGTTAATTAATAATAACATTCTAAATTTACGCATAATAAGAATGAAAGTTGTTTGAATAAATGAAATTTTACGTATTTGTGATGGATTATTTCAAATGAAACACTATTATTGACTACATGTCTACAACTGATATTAACTGTTATCGTACCTAATATAATTAGCTCATAGGAGACTTGCAGTGCTTAAATATGTGTTACAACCGTCAATGTCTATAAGTTGAATCAATATCGTTTAGTTTGTCACAATTAAAGATAGTTTTAACAAAGTTGACTTAAATAATAGATTATTACATATTGATTAATTGTACCCGTGTTTATGAATAAAAGGAGGGTAATTGTGCGATGACATTATCAGTCGGTTTAATTAAAAGGTGTTAATTTTACTCCAACTGGTGGTAATTCTTTACCTACAACTGTTACTGTATCTAATAAAGTTTAAAGCTAGATTATATAAACACCTTCATCAGGAGAGTAAAAATATATATATAAAGGTAAATTATTACAATATAGCACCCCTGAGGTGATATCTCACAAAAGCGGCGCTATGCAAATTGTCCAATAAATAAATAATTATAATGTTTACATTTTATTGTGTATACACCGAAGTCAAAAATTAAATATAGATTGCAATTGGGAAAGAAGAAGTGGAAGGAGGGGGGAGGAGTAAGAGTAGGCTGGGTTTATAATAATTAGGAATTACAATATCGTTAGACGGGAAAGACCAGTTGAGTGGGAAAATATTTAAAAGAGAGTTTATAAAAAAATTCTTGTTAATTATATCTGCTTTTATATTAATATGTTTCCTCATTTCTAAAATTTCAAAATTATTTATAGTGAAGTATTTTAAGACCTGAAAAAAACAAATAGCATATAAGCATAAAACAATATATTCATAAGACAAATAGCATTTAATAACGGTTATTCTAATAAATTGATAGTTGAAATACTAAATAAAAAAATTAAACACATTCTCTTCAAACGGTCTTTCTAAAGATAGAAATAAACAATGGCGTAGAATTCTGTTTGTGGATAACGATACTTCTAAAATTATATATATAAACAATCCTGGTACCATTCAACTGGCGTTTTACACTAATAACAATGAAGAAATATATTCTTAATAATAATGATAGCAAAATTCAAACAAAAAAAACAGGAGTTTAAAAACTCAATTGAGATGTTTGTAATTTCTTTTACAAAGGTAGAACCAATAGAAACTTTGAAGTCAGAACTAAAGAATATCGCAGGGCTATAAATGGAAATAGTGAATCTGAGTTTGCAAATAATCTTTTAAATAATGATCACACTTTCGATAAAAATTCAGGTCTTAAAATACTTCACTCAGGATATAAAGCATCGCAAATAAATAATTTTGAAATTTTAGAAATTAGAAAACATGCCAATATAAAATCAGATATAATTAATAAGAAAAAAAAATATAAAAAATAATGATAAATGCCATTACAAAGTGATAAGCTTCCAGAAGAAATCTTCTTATAAAACGCTCGTTAATGGTAAGTAGTCAAGTATTGTTAGCTGCATATTTAAATATTTGCGCCAGGCATTTGGTTCGTTTTTAAACCGCCAGAGGTGCGCTCTGTCGGCCATCTTGAAGAAACGCGTGAATTTTTATAAACGTCAAACATAATCACTTAACTGTGGAGAATTTTCACTGTAATGTAATTAATCCAATGGATTATGAACTTTCTAAAACATATTTTCTTCGATATTATCCAAAAATTATATGAGCAGAAACGATGCTTATGAAGAAATCTCGTATTATTATGAGGCGATCCTATTTTAGTATGGAATCGTGTCTTAATATTCAAGTTACCCGAAACAGACAATTTAAATTTGACCAATCAGAGGGCCTACACCGTCCAGACGCTGGGACAATAATACTATCAGATACAAAGTAAAATATACAAAATTACTTACAATATTAAGATGTAGTAAAACAAAATAAAATAGGTGCAATAAAACATACAAAATAAAAAAAAATAAGTCTAGATATATATAATACATAATTGAATATAAACAAAGGGATATAAATATTTTAGAGAAAGATATATTATTATTCACCAATTTTATTATTTATTCTTCATTGAATTACGATTTGAAATATTAGATTGATCATTATTGTCAAAATATTTTCTCAACAAATTCTACAAGATACATCAGTGGTGTCAAATATTTTTTTGTAATTAATATGAATAGTTTTTAATCTCTCTGATATAAATATATTTATAAATTACATGTTTGCATTCGTATTATCAATCTGTTCTATTAACATATATTGTTTTGATACCATCTGCACTTTTAAAACTGGTTTATTTGATTTTTTTTCTATTTTCTTATTTTATATATATTTAAATGGAAAATTATTTTTGGAAAGTTTTTGGTTTATTTTTTAGTGCAGATTTCAACACTTTTGTAAGATTTTATTTATGGTACCGACTTTATCACATATCTATACATGTATTATAATATTCGAAAACTACATTTTCATTTGGCGGTGTACAGAGCAACACACACATATATATCTGTGTAAAAATACTTTGTAATTTTTTTCCATCGTTCTTAAAGAGGAAAAATAAAGTAAATCATTTTGTTAAGCTATTTGACTTATTCTGTTTTCTTTAAATGAATGAACATTTATTTATATATTTAAACCTACTGCAACATAAAGAAGGCGAATCAAGTTTGTACACATCCTATATTTATGAGAATAGTAGTGACCTACATTGGATCCGGGGCAGGGTGTTCCGAAACTTCTAAGGCACTTAAGACATCAAGGGAGGATAATTCTCCCATTTTTTTTTTGCTTACATGCGTTTATAAATTGCCTTTTTTTAGAATTTATGCCTTTTATGGGGGAATAAGTCAAAGGCGTATAACGTATGGAAACTTCGAGATTTTTTGAAAATAATGTTATAAAATGCTTTCATAAGAAAAATTTCCAAAAATGAGACTTTTTACACAAAGAAATTAAATGCAATTAACGTATGTGTAAGTATAAGAAAGAGAAATTCATGTATGAAAGATATAGCAAAATTATGCTCACTCGTATAAAAGGGTATGTCTGCTTTAGTTACTTGTCATTATTAGCAGAAAGCTTTCTTCGGTACACCTGTACGAGTAGTGCAACAATAAATAGTAATTAGTGTGCCTTCACTATGGTTTAAATATATCAAGTCTACCTATTCTGAATTACTCAAAGAGGATCAGTTAAATCTCTACCATAGGCCATACAAAGAGAAAACTGCACCACCAATTGGTGCAGTTGAGATCAAAACATCAAATTAGCCGTCTTTTGTGTGAATTTTTTTTAATTTTACGGATAAATGGAAAAATTTAAAAACTTTTTATTCAGTTTTTATAAAAATCTTCTATAGGCTGATCACGTAGAAAAAAAATTAAAAAGTTCACTTCTAGATTTGGTTTCAATTTTAAAAACACGATATAAAATGTTGTCATGTGAATAATAATAAGATATTAGTGTTTTTTAATTTAATATTCATGTTATGTGAAAGTTTTGTTATCATTTCATTCTGGTCCAGTTGTTTCACAGAACTGAAATAATAACAGCATTTTCACAAAACCTGAATATTAGCTTTGAAGATTTTATGAACTGTTCAAATTCTTTGAAACAACAAGACTTAGCCTTTCCTTTTCCTCATTTGAATGATATCTACTCCAAGCGAAAAATATTACTTGTAGAATGATGGATTTAACCCGCGATACTTGGACTAAAGCACAACTTCTTGGCCTACTCGTCACTATGGTACAGTATAGGAACAAAATTTCGTAAAGAAATATTTTAAAAAGAAAACAAATCTGCTTGGACCAAGTTAGGGAACATAAAAACAACTTCACGCAAACATTATAATAGTTTTGAAACCTATTAAGGCCGAGAAGATTATAAGTATAAAATAATATATCTGCGTATAAAACGCGCCATTTCTACGACAATAATCTTCCCGCCTGTTAAAAACACCCGCAAAAGTTCGCCGGCTAAAGTGAATTCTCACATAACTGGAAAGGTTTTCCGCATTAAAAATAATTGCGAAACTTTTTTAGGTCAGTCTGTATTGTCTCTCCACCCTCATCCCCTCCGTTTCAAACACATTATTTTCCACTTCCTGTTGCGGCCGGGGGCTATTTACGGTTCGCGTTTAAACCGAGTTTTTCCTTCTAAGATACCAATACAGGATGGTTAGCAAATATTATACGCTCAAAATCTATTCAATTTAACCATTGTCAGTTTAAAGTAATTATCTATATAATGAGAAAACAGAAGAGATTGTCAAAGAAAAATAATACATAGCTTAGTTGTTGCGACCAAAGGAGTGAATACTAGACTGACTAACCAGTGCGGTGCGTCACGCGAGCGCGCCTCGTTGTGCCGCCTCGATAGTTCTAAAAGCTGAGAAAGGGCGGCTCGTTCACGTAGCAAGTTTAGAAGTTTCCAGGCTGTAAAGCATGTGGCCCGTATTATCACTGTTGCTTTTCGTTACAATATTTTTTAACTAAAAGAATCATCACTGCAAGCTTTTATAGAAAATCCTTAATTGCATACATTTGTGATGGACTCGCCCTGGGATAAATTTTTTTTATTGTTGATTTATTATGGTGGGAAAGAAATTTTCAGTTGGTCTCACGACATAGGAGATTACCAGATGTTGGACAACTGATTTTAAAACAAGTGTTTAGATTTATTAGGGTAGAGAAAAAAAAAAAAGGAACATGCACTGTATCGGCAGAGACCTCCGTGATGGTGGTTGATAATAGTAAGCCGAGCTAAAATGCTGGTGGGCCAACACGCCACTGGACTGGGGGTAGTCAAGTTTCATCCTTTGAACGAAGAATTAGACATTCTACTGGAGAAGTAACAATTTATTGGTTTTGAAACGATTTAAAATTAATGTGACAGGTTCTAGGGCCATAATTGATGTGTTCCTTTAGTGCATTTCTGTCTTTTGAAAACAAAAAGCATTCAGAATTCAAAAGAACATAAATTAGAAATCGCATATGGTGATTTGGGGGGTTGGTTTGAGAAGGGGGAGTCTGGATTTGAAAGCGCGGGGAGACGGTCAGGAATAATCAGGATCGGTCAGCGTTGACGGTCGGAAGAAGCAAGTCGATAGTCGTGGTTAAGGAGCGCGGGCGGGTAGTCAGTTTTTGGGAGTCTGGATTTGAAAGCGCGGGGAGACGGTCGGGACAGTTAGCGTTGAAGGTCGGAAGAAGCAAGTCGATAGTCGTGGTTAAGGAGCGCGGGCGGGTAGTCAGTTTTGATAGTCAGGTTTTGAAAACGGTGGGAGACGGTCAGGAATAATCAGGATCGGTCAGCGTTTTAAGATAGGCGAGTTAGTAAAAACTAAGAAGCGCGTCAACAAGAATTAATCGTCGGGACGCAAACACGGCTAAAATCTTTTAGTGTAGAAGGTGCGGTTTTCTAACAGCATGAGTTTTCTGCATGTGACTGTGTTTGTTTTTTTTATAATTATTTGGATTGTTGACACTAAGATGTATCGGTAAGTCTATTATAATCTAATTATTAACACTTATTTCCTTAATGTAAACCGAATAGTCCAATTGTATTTTGAAGTAAGGGTATTTAACTTGAGCACTATAGGTCCGGACCTGTTAGCAAGGGAGGCCATAAATCACCTAATGCGTTGAAGTGACCGGGTCTTGGCGATTACAAAAGGACTAAGAGCGGTTACCCTGAAGCCGCTTAAGATCATTCAACAATAGACATTGTTTATGAGCTAGACAATTTTGTTTTCTGCAATTTAAGATGATTTAATAATTCTCCAGTAATAATATTTAACGATTAGGTTATACGGAATTCATAAAATATATTTAATTAAATATAACTTATTCAAACATCACTCTTTTCATTCATTTTTGAATCGGGATAACGCAGCGGGTTACAGCTAGCCGCCGGGAGAATTCATCTGTCTGGCATTCCTATTCTATGAAGTGAGATTTTCATTTTTCATAAGTTTGACGGGGACGGAGTGTACGAATTTTCCGTAGGCTGTCCTATCTTACCAAAGCGACAAAAGCGAAGGGAACGAAATTTGTAATTTGGCTTGCCTAATAGGGACTCTTGTGTTAGCAAAGTCGATAACCCTGGATACCGAGAACGGGGAAAACATTACAGTGATGCCGTTGGACCAGGAGGTGAGGTATTAAAATGTTTTACATTCTGTTTGGTTCAAGACAATGAAAAAAAAATTATAAAAAGCCAGGGCTAATCGTTCAGTGTTTTAAATACAAAACTGCGGAAGGTAGTGAATTTCTACAATAATAGTTGAGCTATACGTGAATTTATCACTAGGGTAAAAATTAATTTATTTAAATTCCAAATAAAAATATACGACCGAAATTTTATGATGTCATCCAACCTCCGATAAGACATAGTTATTAAAGGTATTACATTGTGGAGGGAGAAAATAGTTTCTTCAAGTAGTAGACACAAACCCAGTTCATTCTAGAGGCTGATGTCCAACCTCCGATAAGGACTGAATTAACAGATAAAACTTTTTTTTATGTTTCTTTATTCATTGAAATTATTTAGTACATGCATTTAGGATTTTTTTCGACCACCATGCTAGGCACATGCCCGTTTTACTTTGGGGAGAGAAAAAACAACAAAAAAATCACTTATGATAACAGTTTTTTTTGAAGTTCAACTTTGAAGGGAGAGTGCAATTTAAACAAAACATTTTAAAGTCAATAATACGTACGGTGAGAAAGTTAAGGCGGTTGTAAAATCTAAACAAAGATGTATTGTACTACTAGACCGGAGCCTCTTCCCGGGGGGGACAAAACCAAATAATAGCTTATTACGTAACTTATTATGAACTTGACCATTTATAAGTGGTCGACGGAACAGATTTATATTATCTTGAAATGTTAGAAAAAATTCAGTGAACAATAAAAGTGTGCACTGGTAGAGTATTTATGTTTCGTTACCTAACGGGTATTCTTCCATGAAAAGAAGGCCGTGTCCTTGTGCAGTGAATATCTACAATAAATTGATTCAATTTTGATATAACCTAACTTGCTAATTGAATAAAGTTATGATGAGGACATTACGGCGTGAATCAGTGATTAAGTTTTGTAAATAAAACAATTAAATTCCTTTCAAATTAAACAAAAAAAATATGTACTACAATAATAAACGTAGGGATCAACTTAATTTAATAAAAATAATAATCTAACTCATCTTAAGCACAGTTCAAATGTAAAATCGATCGGGGACTTCAATTCAAAACGGTTGAATAATAATAGGATTCCTGAAACGTAATAGAAACACGAGTGTTAAGATTCTAATAAAAGTTGCGTACTATGAATAAAGGGTTCGTGAAAAAAAAAATATGTATACATATAAACATATTTATACCTAGGGTTTCCCTGATAATTTTCAGACTCCCCACCAATTCAACATTAATTACCTCGGTAGTGTCATCAACATTACTAAACCTTTCCCTGTCCCGATTTTCGACCAACGATTAAACTTCATAATTGGAGAATTAGATAGTTTCGCTGTAATAATATCACACAAATATTAGCAAGCAGAAATGGTTTTTTTTCCTGCGCTATCGCGTGGACGAAGACGCCAGCGTGAACTGAGCGGATCAGCGCGGCATACTGAAAGCTTCACTCTTTCGCGGTTTTATGCAATGTAAAAAGGAATGACAGACAGGGTGAGAAGACATGAGTGACTCTGGGATGAAAAGAGCGTAATTCGCTGTTGGAGGCGTCTAGCTGAAGGTGACCTGCGAGGTTCCTGCAAGGTTATGTGGAAGAGATGTTCGCGCGATATTCCGTAGGAATAAACCCGTTAAAGTTCTATCAAATACTCCAATGGCGTCGACCTGGAACCTGATGTAAGCCAACGCAATCTTGGCTTAATTACAACAGATTCTAAGAGGTGAAGTGTAGGTCTGACAGCACGTGGAAGGAGGGCTTCATCAGACGAAACTTACATGACACATTTTCGCGTCAGCATCGTGATATGGGATGCAATTACTTTCCCCATTTAGAGACAGTAAAGTAGGTTCACAGAAGTGAATACGCTGGAACAGTATCTGGAAGTGTTGGGAAGTCTCAATTCGTTTTCCTTCAGGCGTGGTGGGTTCTGGTAGGTCACGGTACCTTTGAGAAGTGGGTCGCCAGCTATTAGAGTATAGCCTAAGACACGCTGAGGTCAATGTTTGAGTTCTGATCACCATTCACCGTTATTGTTTGGCTAATGTAAGACAGCGTAGTTTGAAAGAGATTTCATTTGTATAGTTTACCCCTTTTTCCTTCCCCTCCCCCTCCACACTTCTTTTTCCTATAATACGACATAGTTGTTCAACAAAACTCTTATCAAAATATTAGTAGCTACTACAATATTAGGTTCCTTGAGTTAGCTTTTCACGAAAACGGCGCTATATAAATTATTCAATAATAATAATTATTATTATCAGGCGTCCTGTAAGGAGGAATAGGAAATAAGGCACACGGTTTTACGAGAAATAATTTATCAATTAAATTGGTAAAGAGATTATCCACTCTAATTAGACGGAACTGAATTACCGCAAAACATATAGGTACACTAATAGATTGTTCATATAGAAGGAGTCCTATTCACATGAATTAAAACATCAAAACAAATTACCCAACGCTTAAAAATGCAAATAATTAGTGCGAAATAACTCTCAAGATCTTGGTTACTGTATGCTCAGTCATAAAACAATTAACAACGGCAGGAACACACAAAAAGTTAACAAAAGGGCCCCATAACGGACCTACCAGAGGTTTAACTGATAGCGTGCGGCCAAGGAAAAAAAAAAAATAAGAACGTCGAGCGAGACAGGGGCGGATTGGGAAATCTTTCGTAGAAAAAAAATATATATAAAAAAATAAAATAAAAAGTAAAAGGGATTAGGAGTTTTAACAATTTTAGCGACAAGAACAGGGCAGTGGGGAGCGAGTGAAACCTAGGAAGGTTGGGAAAAAAAAATGTATTATTGGCGAGTTCAAACGTGTTCTGCTGCTAAGGGTGATGGAACAATAATAGCTGACAATAGCTTATCTCTGTATCTACTCCCACTATTATTTTTCCAGAAGGGAGCTGTGATGGACTCGCCCTGGGATAAATTTTTTTTATTGTTGATTTATTATGGTGGGAAAGAAATTTTCAGTTGGTCTCACGACATAGGAGATTACCAGATGTTGGACAACTGATTTTAAAACAAGTGTTTAGATTTATTAGGGTAGAGAAAAAAAAAAAGGAACATGCACTGTATCGGCAGAGACCTCCGTGATGGTGGTTGATAATAGTAAGCCGAGCTAAAATGCTGGTGGGCCAACACGCCACTGGACTGGGGGTAGTCAAGTTTCATCCTTTGAACGAAGAATTAGACATTCTACTGGAGAAGTAACAATTTATTGGTTTTGAAACGATTTAAAATTAATGTGACAGGTTCTAGGGCCATAATTGATGTGTTCCTTTAGTGCATTTCTGTCTTTTGAAAACAAAAAGCATTCAGAATTCAAAAGAACATAAATTAGAAATCGCATATGGTGATTTGGGGGGTTGGTTTGAGAAGGGGGAGTCTGGATTTGAAAGCGCGGGGAGACGGTCAGGAATAATCAGGATCGGTCAGCGTTGACGGTCGGAAGAAGCAAGTCGATAGTCGTGGTTAAGGAGCGCGGGCGGGTAGTCAGTTTTTGGGAGTCTGGATTTGAAAGCGCGGGGAGACGGTCGGGACAGTTAGCGTTGAAGGTCGGAAGAAGCAAGTCGATAGTCGTGGTTAAGGAGCGCGGGCGGGTAGTCAGTTTTGATAGTCAGGTTTTGAAAACGGTGGGAGACGGTCAGGAATAATCAGGATCGGTCAGCGTTTTAAGATAGGCGAGTTAGTAAAAACTAAGAAGCGCGTCAACAAGAATTAATCGTCGGGACGCAAACACGGCTAAAATCTTTTAGTGTAGAAGGTGCGGTTTTCTAACAGCATGAGTTTTCTGCATGTGACTGTGTTTGTTTTTTTTATAATTATTTGGATTGTTGACACTAAGATGTATCGGTAAGTCTATTATAATCTAATTATTAACACTTATTTCCTTAATGTAAACCGAATAGTCCAATTGTATTTTGAAGTAAGGGTATTTAACTTGAGCACTATAGGTCCGGACCTGTTAGCAAGGGAGGCCATAAATCACCTAATGCGTTGAAGTGACCGGGTCTTGGCGATTACAAAAGGACTAAGAGCGGTTACCCTGAAGCCGCTTAAGATCATTCAACAATAGACATTGTTTATGAGCTAGACAATTTTGTTTTCTGCAATTTAAGATGATTTAATAATTCTCCAGTAATAATATTTAACGATTAGGTTATACGGAATTCATAAAATATATTTAATTAAATATAACTTATTCAAACATCACTCTTTTCATTCATTTTTGAATCGGGATAACGCAGCGGGTTACAGCTAGCCGCCGGGAGAATTCATCTGTCTGGCATTCCTATTCTATGAAGTGAGATTTTCATTTTTCATAAGTTTGACGGGGACGGAGTGTACGAATTTTCCGTAGGCTGTCCTATCTTACCAAAGCGACAAAAGCGAAGGGAACGAAATTTGTAATTTGGCTTGCCTAATAGGGACTCTTGTGTTAGCAAAGTCGATAACCCTGGATACCGAGAACGGGGAAAACATTACAGTGATGCCGTTGGACCAGGAGGTGAGGTATTAAAATGTTTTACATTCTGTTTGGTTCAAGACAATGAAAAAAAAATTATAAAAAGCCAGGGCTAATCGTTCAGTGTTTTAAATACAAAACTGCGGAAGGTAGTGAATTTCTACAATAATAGTTGAGCTATACGTGAATTTATCACTAGGGTAAAAATTAATTTATTTAAATTCCAAATAAAAATATACGACCGAAATTTTATGATGTCATCCAACCTCCGATAAGACATAGTTATTAAAGGTATTACATTGTGGAGGGAGAAAATAGTTTCTTCAAGTAGTAGACACAAACCCAGTTCATTCTAGAGGCTGATGTCCAACCTCCGATAAGGACTGAATTAACAGATAAAACTTTTTTTTATGTTTCTTTATTCATTGAAATTATTTAGTACATGCATTTAGGATTTTTTTCGACCACCATGCTAGGCACATGCCCGTTTTACTTTGGGGAGAGAAAAAACAACAAAAAAATCACTTATGATAACAGTTTTTTTTGAAGTTCAACTTTGAAGGGAGAGTGCAATTTAAACAAAACATTTTAAAGTCAATAATACGTACGGTGAGAAAGTTAAGGCGGTTGTAAAATCTAAACAAAGATGTATTGTACTACTAGACCGGAGCCTCTTCCCGGGGGGGACAAAACCAAATAATAGCTTATTACGTAACTTATTATGAACTTGACCATTTATAAGTGGTCGACGGAACAGATTTATATTATCTTGAAATGTTAGAAAAAATTCAGTGAACAATAAAAGTGTGCACTGGTAGAGTATTTATGTTTCGTTACCTAACGGGTATTCTTCCATGAAAAGAAGGCCGTGTCCTTGTGCAGTGAATATCTACAATAAATTGATTCAATTTTGATATAACCTAACTTGCTAATTGAATAAAGTTATGATGAGGACATTACGGCGTGAATCAGTGATTAAGTTTTGTAAATAAAACAATTAAATTCCTTTCAAATTAAACAAAAAAAATATGTACTACAATAATAAACGTAGGGATCAACTTAATTTAATAAAAATAATAATCTAACTCATCTTAAGCACAGTTCAAATGTAAAATCGATCGGGGACTTCAATTCAAAACGGTTGAATAATAATAGGATTCCTGAAACGTAATAGAAACACGAGTGTTAAGATTCTAATAAAAGTTGCGTACTATGAATAAAGGGTTCGTGAAAAAAAAAATATGTATACATATAAACATATTTATACCTAGGGTTTCCCTGATAATTTTCAGACTCCCCACCAATTCAACATTAATTACCTCGGTAGTGTCATCAACATTACTAAACCTTTCCCTGTCCCGATTTTCGACCAACGATTAAACTTCATAATTGGAGAATTAGATAGTTTCGCTGTAATAATATCACACAAATATTAGCAAGCAGAAATGGTTTTTTTTCCTGCGCTATCGCGTGGACGAAGACGCCAGCGTGAACTGAGCGGATCAGCGCGGCATACTGAAAGCTTCACTCTTTCGCGGTTTTATGCAATGTAAAAAGGAATGACAGACAGGGTGAGAAGACATGAGTGACTCTGGGATGAAAAGAGCGTAATTCGCTGTTGGAGGCGTCTAGCTGAAGGTGACCTGCGAGGTTCCTGCAAGGTTATGTGGAAGAGATGTTCGCGCGATATTCCGTAGGAATAAACCCGTTAAAGTTCTATCAAATACTCCAATGGCGTCGACCTGGAACCTGATGTAAGCCAACGCAATCTTGGCTTAATTACAACAGATTCTAAGAGGTGAAGTGTAGGTCTGACAGCACGTGGAAGGAGGGCTTCATCAGACGAAACTTACATGACACATTTTCGCGTCAGCATCGTGATATGGGATGCAATTACTTTCCCCATTTAGAGACAGTAAAGTAGGTTCACAGAAGTGAATACGCTGGAACAGTATCTGGAAGTGTTGGGAAGTCTCAATTCGTTTTCCTTCAGGCGTGGTGGGTTCTGGTAGGTCACGGTACCTTTGAGAAGTGGGTCGCCAGCTATTAGAGTATAGCCTAAGACACGCTGAGGTCAATGTTTGAGTTCTGATCACCATTCACCGTTATTGTTTGGCTAATGTAAGACAGCGTAGTTTGAAAGAGATTTCATTTGTATAGTTTACCCCTTTTTCCTTCCCCTCCCCCTCCACACTTCTTTTTCCTATAATACGACATAGTTGTTCAACAAAACTCTTATCAAAATATTAGTAGCTACTACAATATTAGGTTCCTTGAGTTAGCTTTTCACGAAAACGGCGCTATATAAATTATTCAATAATAATAATTATTATTATCAGGCGTCCTGTAAGGAGGAATAGGAAATAAGGCACACGGTTTTACGAGAAATAATTTATCAATTAAATTGGTAAAGAGATTATCCACTCTAATTAGACGGAACTGAATTACCGCAAAACATATAGGTACACTAATAGATTGTTCATATAGAAGGAGTCCTATTCACATGAATTAAAACATCAAAACAAATTACCCAACGCTTAAAAATGCAAATAATTAGTGCGAAATAACTCTCAAGATCTTGGTTACTGTATGCTCAGTCATAAAACAATTAACAACGGCAGGAACACACAAAAAGTTAACAAAAGGGCCCCATAACGGACCTACCAGAGGTTTAACTGATAGCGTGCGGCCAAGGAAAAAAAAAAAATAAGAACGTCGAGCGAGACAGGGGCGGATTGGGAAATCTTTCGTAGAAAAAAAATATATATAAAAAAATAAAATAAAAAGTAAAAGGGATTAGGAGTTTTAACAATTTTAGCGACAAGAACAGGGCAGTGGGGAGCGAGTGAAACCTAGGAAGGTTGGGAAAAAAAATGTATTATTGGCGAGTTCAAACGTGTTCTGCTGCTAAGGGTGATGGAACAATAATAGCTGACAATAGCTTATCTCTGTATCTACTCCCACTATTATTTTTCCAGAAGGGAGCTGTGATGGACTCGCCCTGGGATAAATTTTTTTTATTGTTGATTTATTATGGTGGGAAAGAAATTTTCAGTTGGTCTCACGACATAGGAGATTACCAGATGTTGGACAACTGATTTTAAAACAAGTGTTTAGATTTATTAGGGTAGAGAAAAAAAAAAAAATGGGTGTGTCAAGCCTACGCAAGACAGAAGTGAAACTTCTAGTATTCTTCTCTCTCTCTCTTTTCATTTCATTCTCTCTTTTTTTCTGTCTATTGACATATTTATAAGTAGCATGTGATAAAAAAAATTAAAAGTTATAAAAAAAGAAAAAAAAAATTAGTTAAAGCGGGGATCGAACCTCGGTTCTTCACGACCACAGTCGTGCGCTCTGCCTGTAGACAGCGAAGATGAGTTAGGAGAGTGAGTTAAACTAGGTATATAATATTTACACCTTGCTAATGTTTTCAGTATTATTAGGGCTTTTTTATACTAATTTTCATATATTTAGTGGCAGGTAGAGTAGAAATTAATATTGTTTAGCGTTTGCCAACGACCATACCATGTTGAACACACCGGTTCTCGTCCGATCACCGAAGTTAAGCAACATTGGGCGCGGTCAGTACTTGGATGGGTGACCGCTTGGGAACACCGCGTGCCGTTGGCCTATTTTTTATTTTAATTTCATGTTTTTTTTATTTTTTTATCATTACTATAATTAATAATATCATAAAATTCTTTAACTTTTCAAGTATGCTACAGGCCTAAAATATTACTTAGTGGATTGATATTATGGTCAACCATTGAAAAAAAAAATTCCTACAAACTTATTAATGTAATTACGATCTTTTTCAAGCGCGTATGTAATGATTATTTTTATCAACCTCGCACACACCTTGCTAATTTTTTCAATATTATTAGGGCTTTTTTATACTAATTTTCATATATTTATTGGCAGGTAGAATAGAAATTAATATTGTTTAACTTTTGCCAACGACCATACCATTTTGAACACACCGGTTCTCGTCCGATCACCGAAGTTAAGCAACATTGGGCGCGGTCAGTACTTGGATGGGTGACCGCTTGGGAACACCGCGTGCCGTTGGCCCATTTTTTATTTTAATTTTATGTTTTTTTTCATTTTTTTATCGTTAACATCATAAAAAATTTTATATCATTCTTTAACTTTTCAATTATGCTACAGGCCTAAAATATTACTTAGTGGATTGATATTATGGTCAACCATTAAAAAAAAAAAATTCCTTAAAAACAAAAAAATAATATTCCATGGCCGAGAATCGAACTCGGATCAACTGCTTCGAAAGCAACTATGCTGACCATTACACCACAAACGCCAGTTGTCGAGATGAGCTAAGAAGCATTTATATTTTACTTCAAAACTTTTACTACATCAAATGAACTTTAATCGGTCCCGCATTTTCGTTTCGGTCATGAGTTGGTTTTACTCCTCGAAATTGCATGACGCGCGTAAAGAAGTTTCACTTCAAAAAGGAACATGCACTGTATCGGCAGAGACCTCCGTGATGGTGGTTGATAATAGTAAGCCGAGCTAAAATGCTGGTGGGCCAACACGCCACTGGACTGGGGGTAGTCAAGTTTCATCCTTTGAACGAAGAATTAGACATTCTACTGGAGAAGTAACAATTTATTGGTTTTGAAACGATTTAAAATTAATGTGACAGGTTCTAGGGCCATAATTGATGTGTTCCTTTAGTGCATTTCTGTCTTTTGAAAACAAAAAGCATTCAGAATTCAAAAGAACATAAATTAGAAATCGCATATGGTGATTTGGGGGGTTGGTTTGAGAAGGGGGAGTCTGGATTTGAAAGCGCGGGGAGACGGTCAGGAATAATCAGGATCGGTCAGCGTTGACGGTCGGAAGAAGCAAGTCGATAGTCGTGGTTAAGGAGCGCGGGCGGGTAGTCAGTTTTTGGGAGTCTGGATTTGAAAGCGCGGGGAGACGGTCGGGACAGTTAGCGTTGAAGGTCGGAAGAAGCAAGTCGATAGTCGTGGTTAAGGAGCGCGGGCGGGTAGTCAGTTTTGATAGTCAGGTTTTGAAAACGGTGGGAGACGGTCAGGAATAATCAGGATCGGTCAGCGTTTTAAGATAGGCGAGTTAGTAAAAACTAAGAAGCGCGTCAACAAGAATTAATCGTCGGGACGCAAACACGGCTAAAATCTTTTAGTGTAGAAGGTGCGGTTTTCTAACAGCATGAGTTTTCTGCATGTGACTGTGTTTGTTTTTTTTATAATTATTTGGATTGTTGACACTAAGATGTATCGGTAAGTCTATTATAATCTAATTATTAACACTTATTTCCTTAATGTAAACCGAATAGTCCAATTGTATTTTGAAGTAAGGGTATTTAACTTGAGCACTATAGGTCCGGACCTGTTAGCAAGGGAGGCCATAAATCACCTAATGCGTTGAGGTGACCGGGTCTTGGCGATTACAAAAGGACTAAGAGCGGTTACCCTGAAGCCGCTTAAGATCATTCAACAATAGACATTGTTTATGAGCTAGACAATTTTGTTTTCTGCAATTTAAGATGATTTAATAATTCTCCAGTAATAATATTTAACGATTAGGTTATACGGAATTCATAAAATATATTTAATTAAATATAACTTATTCAAACATCACTCTTTTCATTCATTTTTGAATCGGGATAACGCAGCGGGTTACAGCTAGCCGCCGGGAGAATTCATCTGTCTGGCATTCCTATTCTATGAAGTGAGATTTTCATTTTTCATAAGTTTGACGGGGACGGAGTGTACGAATTTTCCGTAGGCTGTCCTATCTTACCAAAGCGACAAAAGCGAAGGGAACGAAATTTGTAATTTGGCTTGCCTAATAGGGACTCTTGTGTTAGCAAAGTCGATAACCCTGGATACCGAGAACGGGGAAAACATTACAGTGATGCCGTTGGACCAGGAGGTGAGGTATTAAAATGTTTTACATTCTGTTTGGTTCAAGACAATGAAAAAAAAATTATAAAAAGCCAGGGCTAATCGTTCAGTGTTTTAAATACAAAACTGCGGAAGGTAGTGAATTTCTACAATAATAGTTGAGCTATACGTGAATTTATCACTAGGGTAAAAATTAATTTATTTAAATTCCAAATAAAAATATACGACCGAAATTTTATGATGTCATCCAACCTCCGATAAGACATAGTTATTAAAGGTATTACATTGTGGAGGGAGAAAATAGTTTCTTCAAGTAGTAGACACAAACCCAGTTCATTCTAGAGGCTGATGTCCAACCTCCGATAAGGACTGAATTAACAGATAAAACTTTTTTTTATGTTTCTTTATTCATTGAAATTATTTAGTACATGCATTTAGGATTTTTTTCGACCACCATTCTAGGCACATGCCCGTTTTACTTTGGGGAGAGAAAAAACAACAAAAAAATCACTTATGATAACAGTTTTTTTTGAAGTTCAACTTTGAAGGGAGAGTGCAATTTAAACAAAACATTTTAAAGTCAATAATACGTACGGTGAGAAAGTTAAGGCGGTTGTAAAATCTAAACAAAGATGTATTGTACTACTAGACCGGAGCCTCTTCCCGGGGGGACAAAACCAAATAATAGCTTATTACGTAACTTATTATGAACTTGACCATTTATAAGTGGTCGACGGAACAGATTTATATTATCTTGAAATGTTAGAAAAAATTCAGTGAACAATAAAAGTGTGCACTGGTAGAGTATTTATGTTTCGTTACCTAACGGGTATTCTTCCATGAAAAGAAGGCCGTGTCCTTGTGCAGTGAATATCTACAATAAATTGATTCAATTTTGATATAACCTAACTTGCTAATTGAATAAAGTTATGATGAGGACATTACGGCGTGAATCAGTGATTAAGTTTTGTAAATAAAACAATTAAATTCCTTTCAAATTAAACAAAAAAAATATGTACTACAATAATAAACGTAGGGATCAACTTAATTTAATAAAAATAATAATCTAACTCATCTTAAGCACAGTTCAAATGTAAAATCGATCGGGGACTTCAATTCAAAACGGTTGAATAATAATAGGATTCCTGAAACGTAATAGAAACACGAGTGTTAAGATTCTAATAAAAGTTGCGTACTATGAATAAAGGGTTCGTGAAAAAAAAAATATGTATACATATAAACATATTTATACCTAGGGTTTCCCTGATAATTTTCAGACTCCCCACCAATTCAACATTAATTACCTCGGTAGTGTCATCAACATTACTAAACCTTTCCCTGTCCCGATTTTCGACCAACGATTAAACTTCATAATTGGAGAATTAGATAGTTTCGCTGTAATAATATCACACAAATATTAGCAAGCAGAAATGGTTTTTTTTCCTGCGCTATCGCGTGGACGAAGACGCCAGCGTGAACTGAGCGGATCAGCGCGGCATACTGAAAGCTTCACTCTTTCGCGGTTTTATGCAATGTAAAAAGGAATGACAGACAGGGTGAGAAGACATGAGTGACTCTGGGATGAAAAGAGCGTAATTCGCTGTTGGAGGCGTCTAGCTGAAGGTGACCTGCGAGGTTCCTGCAAGGTTATGTGGAAGAGATGTTCGCGCGATATTCCGTAGGAATAAACCCGTTAAAGTTCTATCAAATACTCCAATGGCGTCGACCTGGAACCTGATGTAAGCCAACGCAATCTTGGCTTAATTACAACAGATTCTAAGAGGTGAAGTGTAGGTCTGACAGCACGTGGAAGGAGGACTTCATCAGACGAAACTTACATGACACATTTTCGCGTCAGCATCGTGATATGGGATGCAATTACTTTCCCCATTTAGAGACAGTAAAGTAGGTTCACAGAAGTGAATACGCTGGAACAGTATCTGGAAGTGTTGGGAAGTCTCAATTCGTTTTCCTTCAGGCGTGGTGGGTTCTGGTAGGTCACGGTACCTTTGAGAAGTGGGTCGCCAGCTATTAGAGTATAGCCTAAGACACGCTGAGGTCAATGTTTGAGTTCTGATCACCATTCACCGTTATTGTTTGGCTAATGTAAGACAGCGTAGTTTGAAAGAGATTTCATTTGTATAGTTTACCCCTTTTTCCTTCCCCTCCCCCTCCACACTTCTTTTTCCTATAATACGACATAGTTGTTCAACAAAACTCTTATCAAAATATTAGTAGCTACTACAATATTAGGTTCCTTGAGTTAGCTTTTCACGAAAACGGCGCTATATAAATTATTCAATAATAATAATTATTATTATCAGGCGTCCTGTAAGGAGGAATAGGAAATAAGGCACACGGTTTTACGAGAAATAATTTATCAATTAAATTGGTAAAGAGATTATCCACTCTAATTAGACGGAACTGAATTACCGCAAAACATATAGGTACACTAATAGATTGTTCATATAGAAGGAGTCCTATTCACATGAATTAAAACATCAAAACAAATTACCCAACGCTTAAAAATGCAAATAATTAGTGCGAAATAACTCTCAAGATCTTGGTTACTGTATGCTCAGTCATAAAACAATTAACAACGGCAGGAACACACAAAAAGTTAACAAAAGGGCCCCATAACGGACCTACCAGAGGTTTAACTGATAGCGTGCGGCCAAGGAAAAAAAAAAATAAGAACGTCGAGCGAGACAGGGGCGGATTGGGAAATCTTTCGTAGAAAAAAAATATATATAAAAAAATAAAATAAAAAGTAAAAGGGATTAGGAGTTTTAACAATTTTAGCGACAAGAACAGGGCAGTGGGGAGCGAGTGAAACCTAGGAAGGTTGGGAAAAAAAAAAGTATTATTGGCGAGTTCAAACGTGTTCTGCTGCTAAGGGTGATGGAACAATAATAGCTGACAATAGCTTATCTCTGTATCTACTCCCACTATTATTTTTCCAGAAGGGAGCTGTGATGGACTCGCCCTGGGATAAATTTTTTTTATTGTTGATTTATTATGGTGGGAAAGAAATTTTCAGTTGGTCTCACGACATAGGAGATTACCAGATGTTGGACAACTGATTTTAAAACAAGTGTTTAGATTTATTAGGGTAGAGAAAAAAAAAAAAGGAACATGCACTGTATCGGCAGAGACCTCCGTGATGGTGGTTGATAATAGTAAGCCGAGCTAAAATGCTGGTGGGCCAACACGCCACTGGACTGGGGGTAGTCAAGTTTCATCCTTTGAACGAAGAATTAGACATTCTACTGGAGAAGTAACAATTTATTGGTTTTGAAACGATTTAAAATTAATGTGACAGGTTCTAGGGCCATAATTGATGTGTTCCTTTAGTGCATTTCTGTCTTTTGAAAACAAAAAGCATTCAGAATTCAAAAGAACATAAATTAGAAATCGCATATGGTGATTTGGGGGGTTGGTTTGAGAAGGGGGAGTCTGGATTTGAAAGCGCGGGGAGACGGTCAGGAATAATCAGGATCGGTCAGCGTTGACGGTCGGAAGAAGCAAGTCGATAGTCGTGGTTAAGGAGCGCGGGCGGGTAGTCAGTTTTTGGGAGTCTGGATTTGAAAGCGCGGGGAGACGGTCGGGACAGTTAGCGTTGAAGGTCGGAAGAAGCAAGTCGATAGTCGTGGTTAAGGAGCGCGGGCGGGTAGTCAGTTTTGATAGTCAGGTTTTGAAAACGGTGGGAGACGGTCAGGAATAATCAGGATCGGTCAGCGTTTTAAGATAGGCGAGTTAGTAAAAACTAAGAAGCGCGTCAACAAGAATTAATCGTCGGGACGCAAACACGGCTAAAATCTTTTAGTGTAGAAGGTGCGGTTTTCTAACAGCATGAGTTTTCTGCATGTGACTGTGTTTGTTTTTTTTATAATTATTTGGATTGTTGACACTAAGATGTATCGGTAAGTCTATTATAATCTAATTATTAACACTTATTTCCTTAATGTAAACCGAATAGTCCAATTGTATTTTGAAGTAAGGGTATTTAACTTGAGCACTATAGGTCCGGACCTGTTAGCAAGGGAGGCCATAAATCACCTAATGCGTTGAAGTGACCGGGTCTTGGCGATTACAAAAGGACTAAGAGCGGTTACCCTGAAGCCGCTTAAGATCATTCAACAATAGACATTGTTTATGAGCTAGACAATTTTGTTTTCTGCAATTTAAGATGATTTAATAATTCTCCAGTAATAATATTTAACGATTAGGTTATACGGAATTCATAAAATATATTTAATTAAATATAACTTATTCAAACATCACTCTTTTCATTCATTTTTGAATCGGGATAACGCAGCGGGTTACAGCTAGCCGCCGGGAGAATTCATCTGTCTGGCATTCCTATTCTATGAAGTGAGATTTTCATTTTTCATAAGTTTGACGGGGACGGAGTGTACGAATTTTCCGTAGGCTGTCCTATCTTACCAAAGCGACAAAAGCGAAGGGAACGAAATTTGTAATTTGGCTTGCCTAATAGGGACTCTTGTGTTAGCAAAGTCGATAACCCTGGATACCGATATAACGTCTATTTTAGTATAGCAGCGCCGGCTTTTTCCCCTGCTATTGGTGTGGTTGAGTTATTCCCGTACAAGCACCGGTTTCTGTCGAAGGTGTTGGCGGACCAGCCTTAGATAGTCACCTGGAATAGACCCCTGTTTCGAGTATTTTCAGCTGGTGAGAGGACGCTTTCACTGAGTTCAGATCGAAGGGAACGAAAATTGCAAATGGGCTTTCCTACTTGAGTTAGCTGGTAGACGAAGGAACAAAGCGGATAAGGGCTATGCTATTCTTGGCTGGCGTGTGAGGAGGATTTTCTCGCTGACAGAACGAAGGGATCGTGACTAATATGAAGTTGTTTCGGCGCTTTCTGACGTCCTTCCTGTCAAATTCAATAAGTTGTTACCGGCCATATTTTATATTAAATGCCATCCCGAACTTTGCAGATTTTCTGCGCGCCAATACTCGGTCCTCGAGTAATGTTCGGGATGGGCAGAGCATGAAACTGTCGCCAAGGCATGGGCACACAAAGGATTACAGGTTCTACTGATTGTAGTGAAATGAAAGCAGTAGTTTTGTTTTTGCACATTATAAAACATGGAGAATATATTTAAGTAAACATGTTACATATTATGACTCGGCACTTACCCCCAGGGATCAAAAATTGGTTCTTAATTCTATCTAAAACTGATTAACCACTTAATTACGGAAAGTGAGCGGGGAGCTTCCATACGGCCGGCGGTGGTCTGTCCCAGACAGATCGAGCTGGCACCATCAGGGCTTTGGTCCAGGAGACGGGTCCAGCGTCTCCGACAAGGTGGCTGATAAGCGGTTCTGGAGCGTATCGGGTCTATCGTTTATGTAACATTAATGGAGCGAATCCATCCATTGAGCTGATCGGCAGATTACTTGAGCGGGTGCCGTCCGGGCTTGTGATTTTATTATCCGTATCTTATTAAGAAAAATACGGCTTGTATCGCGCCACTTGAGGTGAATGCTTCATTTCCCGGAGTCCGCGGAATAACGATTTGCAAGGGATCGCGTATATAAACTTCAGTAGAACATTATTTGTGATCTTCACGAACACACACACGGTCATCCATTATACGGACGTTTATTTAATAGAGCCTGCACCGACTTGGTTTTTGTAAAAAAGAACCGAATAACCCGCATCAGGAATACTGATGTACACTTTTTTAATACGATCGCCCATCCAGGGTAAAAATGAATTATAATCTCATTGACTGTGCGATCATTACACGGCCGTCCCGCTCGTGTAACAATTCCAGAGTACCCAGCGAAAGGAAACGGAAACCAACAATAGACTGCCCGGCGGTCTATTTGTTGCCAGACCGTGCTCTCTATAATTTTAATCAAAATTAATGCTATGAATGGTACTTGTTCTGAAGAGGTGTTTTAAATAATTACTTTTAAATAAGACTTAACACCGCTTCATAACATTACCCCCCGCGCCACACAAATGTTTGTCCCCAAACATTAATACAACTCTAAAAAAAACTACAACTGCAATAACTAAGCTTGAAAAGATCCTCTGGGTTTCTAAAAAAAACAATCAACAATTATACATGAGCATCATAATTTGTAAGATAAGTAAGGAATAAGACAAAATCTACGATTTGGATAGCAAAACTTATGATGAATGGGTGTGCCGCAGCTTCAATCGCACCCATCGAGCGTGCAGCCGGATGGTTGAGCCTGCGATTCATCCATTCTAGAACTTAAAGATAACTTAAGATTAATGTAACTTAATTACAAATTTTAGAAGATATTACGTGAACGGAGTCTGCAAGCACCCACAGTATCGGAATACCGGGTGATGATAAATTGACGATTGTCGAAGACTGCCGTTAGCGTTACATCTGTGACGGAAAATATTCTTAAACAAAATTGTAGGTAAACCTGTAGGTATATAAAAAAATATTATTGTTCTTCTCAACACATCTAAACAACTTAAGCGTTAAAGCTTCACTGGCCCTTTAATAGGGCGATAAGCCACTCAGGCAACACTTTTTTAGGGAGGTAAACCAACCCTCACTTTTCACTGAGTCTACTTCTCCGTTGGAGATAAAACACACTTCGAAGAAATTCTATCTACTCTACCTGACCTGGTTATTGGGTAAGTTTTTCGAAGAGAATTTATACAATAAGACAAAATAATCATCCTTGGAAAGCATTATTTCGTAATAGTAGAAAAACTTTTAACCTTTACACGCACGCAGGTGTGTAAGGTGGTTTAATCGAGTGGAACTGTCAACAACCAATCTTATAGATGTGGTGCAATTAGTAGTAGTATACATCCATTGTTGTAAATGGTGTCATTGGTCGAAGATTGTATACATCCATTGTTGTAAATGGTGCAATTGGTAGAAAATTGTATTATTGTACTAATTTATAGATAAAACCTACTTTTACTTAATATAACTAAAGTTATAGAAGGAATTTCAGGAAAAGACATATGCTGAACCAGCTCTTATAATTGTATCATTAATTACTATGAAATTATTAAACAAAATATCAAGAGTACTAACATAAGTATACCATTTCCAAACATGACAAGATAATTATAATAAAGTAAACAAAAATATATTTGGTAAAATTCAATTCTTAATAATAAAATTTTTAAAACTGCTTAGAAAACAAAGATGTACTGGACCGGTACATCTTCACTTTCTAAGTAACGGGCGAACGTATACAATATGCACATAAGTATATATTAAGAAACCTAGAATATACGGGGATAGTGGGAAAGTATCACCGTGCATTCCAAGATTTGGGCAGTTTATATATCCCATGCTACCTAACTTTCACTTGTTTAGTCAAAGCCATATTTCACGTCGTTTTTTTTTTTTTTTTTTTAATTATTGTCTTATAAGCTTATCTGAACAACATCATTGTCGTGTAACAAACTCGAGTAGGATACTAGAGTGTTATACTAAATTTATTATGTTTCTTTCTATTATTTACCGATTATACTAACCATTTTACGTAATTTCTATATTTTCTAAAAGAAAATTAACTAGGACAGGACTAAGGACTGTCATAATGCTGGGTCGCTCCAACTCGGGTGATCAAGCCGCTTTGTGCTCCCGTGCATTGAAAAATATTTGAAATATTAATTAATTGAGAGTACTTGGTAGGGTGGCCAGACCCACCAAAGCACTATCAGAAACATATTAATCCGGTATATTTTCTGACTTGACGATGTCTTTCACGTGAAAGTTACCAGTTTCCTTACCTTTGAGGTCTGCTAATGTATAGATTAAGTCTGATTTTTTCTTCACGACTATATTTTGCACAAAGCGTGGAGCTAGTTTCTGTGCAAAGTAATTTAAAGCGTTTGATTGGACGAAATTTCTACGCCAAACCCTGTCTCCGACTTGAAAACTAACATGTTTTCTCCGCAGGTTATAATGGTTTGCTCCTTTTTGATAAGCTTTTAGTAAAGCATCTGAGACTTGCTCATAAACTGATGACAGTTCTTCTAATTTTTGTGCGTAGATTCTCTGACTAGTACAATTTTGTGAATTAGATTCCGTATCAGCTATAGGGTTACGATGCAAATCACCGTCTAATATTTGCTCCCGACCATGCATTAGAAAATAAGGTGTAAAACCCGTAGCGCAATTTACGGAATTGTTCATAGCTGATTGTATTTGTGGTAAAAATTTTGACCAATTACGGTGGTCTGATTCAACTAATATCGATAATGCGGTGCCCAAAGTTTGGTTATATCTCTCTACCACATTATTTTGAGGGGTATAATAAGAGTTATAAAACGGAGGAGGTATATTATAATTATTTAATAAGTCCTTAAATTCTTTGGATACAAACTGACGGCCGTTATCACAAACAATGGTGCGCGGTACGCCATGTACAAGAAAGATACTTTCTTCTAAACTCTTCACAATGCTTCGCGCGGTACCTTTGCGCAACGGGAACAGCCAGGTAAACTTTGAAAAAACATCGACACAGGATAAAATAACGGTAAAACCAGAGTAACTTCTCGGTAATGGACCTACCAAATCCAACGATAACATTTGCATTGGACGTGTAACTTTTTTTGGATGTGATGAAATACCGTTAGGTGAGGCCGTACTGATTTTGTGGGCCTTACAGACCGTACAGCGATTTACAAATTGTTTAATGTCTCTGTACATATTTGGCCAAAAATACCGTAATTGTGCTTTTTTATAAGTTTTAAAAACGCCGGGGTGACAAGATCGAATAGACTCGTGAACACTACTTAAAATGTCTAATCTTTTTTCTTGAGGAATTACTTTTTTCCACGCAGTGTCTTCACACAGTGCTAAACGAGTTTTCGTGTGACGAAATAGTTCGTTTTCCCGAATTTGGAAGTTCTGAAAACGTTGGGGAAATTCTTGACAACCCTTCCAAATATTTTGATACCACTCATCTTGAATATTTCCTGAATCTATAATGGAGATTTCGGCAAGATCCATTCGCGAAAGGACATCTGGGACTATGTGTTGAGTACCTTTACGATGGATTACGTCAAACGAGAATTGGGATAGGCGTGAACTCCAACGCGCGAGACGACCGCTGGGGTTGGACAGAGAACCTAACCATTTTAGGCTTGAGTGGTCGGTTACAACTGTAAAATGAGTTCCTTCAATGTATGGTCTAAAGTGTGTAACGGAGTCTAGTACGGCTAAAAGTTCGCGCTCAGTTATTCCATAATTACGTTCGTGAACGTTTAAGCATCTCGAAAAATAAGCAATAGGGTGCTCCTGTCCATCTATAGTTTGAATTAATACCCCCCCAATGCCTACGGAGCTTGCGTCACAGTGTATAGCGAAGGGTTTCGAAAAATCTGGACAACTTAAGACTGGGGCAGAAGTAAGTGCTTGCTTTAGTGCAATAAATGCGGATTCAGCTTCCGGTGACCATTTAAAATTACTAATTCCCTTATTTGAACCAGTAATACTTGTTAAAGGAGCTGCAATGCTTGAAAATCCCTTGATAAACCGTCTAAAGTAACCGCACAGGCCAACAAATGCCCGAATTTGTTTAGCATTTTTCGGTATAGGAAAATCTTTAATACTATCTATCTTACTTGGATCAGTGCGAAGTCCCTGGGAATCCACCATATAGCCCAAGTATTTAAGCTCGGCTTTACAAAATTCTGACTTTTTTAAGTTAATGGTGAGACCCGCGTCTCGTAGACGTTCGTACACCCGATTTAACAAGTTTAAATGTGATTTCAAGTCTTCCGATACTAATATAAGGTCATCTAAATAGCAAAAAACATTATCATCGAAATCAGGTCCAAACAATGCATCCGCTAGTCTTTGTAATTCGCTAGGAGCATTTTTCAAACCAAACGGCATGCGAGTGAACTCAAAGAGGCCCCGCCCAGGAACAACAAATGCTGTCTTTTCACATGATTTTTTGTCCAAGGCTATTTGCCAAAATGCCTTGGAGAGGTCAATCGAGGAAACATATCTGGCACCGCCCAGTTTATCTAGGATACGCGCAATATAGGGAAGAGGGTAACTATCACGTACCGTGACGTTATTAATTTTTCGAGAATCAAGGCAGAATCTAGCTGTTCCGTCTTTTTTTGTTACAATTATTACTGGACTGGACCATGGTGAACGAGAAGGTTGAATAACCCCTAATTTTAGCATTTCATCAACTTCTGTTTCTAATTGTTTCTGCCGTGCGGGTGAAAGAGGGTAATACCGCTGTTTGATGGGTGGTCCTGTTGTAATTATTTTGTGTTTAACTAAGTGTGTTAGACCTAACCCCTTTTTTTCAAAAGAAATTGACTCGAATTTTTTAACTATTTTAGAGAGTTCCCTGTTCTCTTCAATAGTTAGGGATGAGGCTGGCCGAATAGCCCGCAACCCACTAATATTTCCTTCCGAAACAGGAAGAGTAGCTTTCGAAAACAGTTCCGGTGCGATGTGGAACTCCTTCCAAAAGTTAACTCCTAGAATAATTGAAGGCGACAATGTCGGGATGACGTAGAAAAGAATTTCCTTTGTGGATGATTTATACGTGACCGGCAATGACATTGTCCCTAAGACTGGTTGGTTTGAACCGTCCGCTGTATAAACACTAAACTTAACTTTAACTAACTTAATACCTAATTCCTTAAAAATTTTATAACTATTGCCTCCTAGACATGACAATGAAGCGCCGCTGTCTAGCATTCCACTGTAGAAATTATTTATAATATGTACATAAGTATAAGGACGGTTATCATTTTCAATAGCCATCTCCCGTGGCAGCGGGCCCACTGTTCCGGTTGATGGGGATGAAAGAAATTTATCAACTATTCGGAGCCAACTCTCCCACTCGCTTTTCCTCTGCGCCAAGGACGGCTTGTAGCAAGAGAGACTCCGACCTAGTTTTTTGACTTTTTATGAGCTTTGTCATTGATAGCTCCCACTTTAGGATTGTTAGACCTTGAATTTTTCTTCCTGCAATCTTCTATAACGTGTCCCGATAGTTTACAATATGAACAGAATGGTTTATTGTAAAACGTTCTAGAATTTTCGTGTGCAGTTTTTGTATATGTGTTAGAAGTAGAAGAAGACGGTTTATTGTATTTATAATTATTATCTCTGTTTCCAAGACTAACTTTAGTATAGTTGTTGGAATAATTGTTGTTATTTGGTTTTCTGTACTGATTTTGGTTATAACCTTGGTGTCTATGCATATTATTATTATTAAAATTAGGTGTTTGTCTAGCAGTACTATCAAATTTCTCCGGTTTATTAGTGACAGGTAAGTCTACTTTTGGTTGAGAATCGTTGAAAGATACGAAATCATCCGACAGTGATGCATAAGATTCCAAGTTGCCTGCATGAGTAGTCAATTGCTCGAATGTCGATATATCTCTTGAGACTAGTAAATTTGTATACATAGGCAATAAAGCTTTTTTTGCCAACCGCAAAAGTTCTAATTCCGGTAGTTTAGCTTCAAGCATATTGTTTAATGATTTCATTCTGAGAGTGAATTCTAGCACTGACATACCTTTAGGTTGTGTCATGTTAAATAGTTTTACCTTAAGATCTGTTTGAAGGTCGTTTGCTTCAAATTGTCTTATCAAAAGTTTTGAAAGATCGTCCCATTTCAAATCCTGAGTGTAAATAGACCTGAACCACAGGAGTGCTAAACCTTCTAAAAGATCAGGAAAAACGCGTACAAGATGATCCTGGTTAAAATTTTTTGTCCTACATTTCTCCTCAATTAATAGTAAGAATTCCCTTACACTACTTTTTCCGTCATATTTCAGTTTCCAACCGTCTACGTTATTTGAGTGTGAGTCCCTATAAATAATCTTCGTTTGTTTAATTATGTGGGCTTTCTTAATGGTTGTGTCGTCTAATTCAGAATCCGATGATTCAGAATTCACTTCACTTATAGCAGGTATTTTAATCTCTTTATTATAAGCGCGCGCCTGTAAACGTAACTCATGAGAAGTCGACGATGGATCAATATTCCTGTCTTTAAGTTCTTTAATGAGAACCTCCTTCGAAGCCCCATTGATATTTGGTATTGGTATTGGTGAAGACATGATTACGTTCTTTGATGTTCAGATAGAAAGAAAGAAGTAAAAGAAGAGAAAAATAAATATTTATTTTTTTTTGTTTATAAAACAAAAGAAACTCTTCATTGACGGCTGTAGTATCATTAGACGTAATATTAGCTCAACTTCTATTGTACAATTGTGAAAAAAAACAAAAAAAAATTGTTAAAAAAAATATGCTCCACCCTAATGAGAATTGCGAAAAATGGACCACCCTATTATATTGTGAAACGTTATTAAACGTCGGCCTAATGTAATTGTCAATCAAAGATATCATTTAATTTGGGCGAAAAAAAATGACGTAGGTATGTATATAAATAATATTGAGTGTTTGTTGACTTACGAGTAATTAAAACGCATATCGATTGTAATGTGGACTTACAATTTGTATTGTAGAACGCCGACATAAATGTTTTTAATATTATGTATATTAGCGTAAAAATCTAATAATATTATAAAACGCAAATATGCCTTGATCAAACAAGTGAATGACATCGTAAAATAATCGTAAATAATTATGAATTAGACAGTTTGACATAACCTCCCATATAATCATCTTGTTTACCAATTAGTGTTGACATAAAATTTGACAGCTACAAAAGCATAGATAAATCATAGATTTCATGAAAGATGAAAGTTTACGCAAGATTTTACCATAGAATAACGCAAATTATGAATTATCGTTACAAGAATACTGAGTGTATTTGAGGTTATGAAACAATATTCAAATCACTTGACATATGTGATACAATATTATGTCAATTAATCATGAAACATTTCACCAAAATCAGCACAACATGCAATCACCACGAGCCAAAACACGTTGAGGCGCCAATTGTTACCGGCCATATTTTATATTAAATGCCATCCCGAACTTTGCAGATTTTCTGCGCGCCAATACTCGGTCCTCGAGTAATGTTCGGGATGGGCAGAGCATGAAACTGTCGCCAAGGCATGGGCACACAAAGGATTACAGGTTCTACTGATTGTAGTGAAATGAAAGCAGTAGTTTTGTTTTTGCACATTATAAAACATGGAGAATATATTTAAGTAAACATGTTACATATTATGACTCGGCACTTACCCCCAGGGATCAAAAATTGGTTCTTAATTCTATCTAAAACTGATTAACCACTTAATTACGGAAAGTGAGCGGGGAGCTTCCATACGGCCGGCGGTGGTCTGTCCCAGACAGATCGAGCTGGCACCATCAGGGCTTTGGTCCAGGAGACGGGTCCAGCGTCTCCGACAAGGTGGCTGATAAGCGGTTCTGGAGCGTATCGGGTCTATCGTTTATGTAACATTAATGGAGCGAATCCATCCATTGAGCTGATCGGCAGATTACTTGAGCGGGTGCCGTCCTGGCTTGTGATTTTATTATCCGTATCTTATTAAGAAAAATACGGCTTGTATCGCGCCACTTGAGGTGAATGCTTCATTTCCCGGAGTCCGCGGAATAACGATTTGCAAGGGATCGCGTATATAAACTTCAGTAGAACATTATTTGTGATCTTCACGAACACACACACGGTCATCCATTATACGGACGTTTATTTAATAGAGCCTGCACCGACTTGGTTTTTGTAAAAAAGAACCGAATAACCCGCATCAGGAATACTGATGTACACTTTTTTAATACGATCGCCCATCCAGGGTAAAAATGAATTATAATCTCATTGACTGTGCGATCATTACACGGCCGTCCCGCTCGTGTAACAATTCCAGAGTACCCAGCGAAAGGAAACGGAAACCAACAATAGACTGCCCGGCGGTCTATTTGTTGCCAGACCGTGCTCTCTATAATTTTAATCAAAATTAATGCTATGAATGGTACTTGTTCTGAAGAGGTGTTTTAAATAATTACTTTTAAATAAGACTTAACACCGCTTCATAACAAAGTATTTACCCCACTATAGGAGGAGAAGTCATCCAGAATTAGGTTGGAAATTGACTCCGACTGAAACCGTTTGAGCTGACGGAGATCGGATGATTTCAGATTCACGACCTGATGATTCCAGTATCCCTGATCCTTAGCGCCGGAAGTCGAGGATATCAATTTCTACCATTCTTTGATATTTGAAGCGAACGGAGGGTAACAAACGATAGAGCGAATGACCATGACTTTGAAGTGGGGTAAAATCTCCCGTCTAGGAAACATTCGTTATGTCGGATGGACGCCCCGTTCAAATTAAATATTGACATGACTATTTTGAGTGTGGACGAAAGACTTGAAGTATGTTCTGTATTGTACATATGATAAATATGTGTCATTACCTCTACTGGAACGAGAAGCTGTATAGACTGGAGCCAGGAGCTATTTGGAGTAGCGTGACTGCAGAGGCGAAGTCGAACAAACTGAAGCTGAATTCATCATTATCCTTACGAGCGTAAACCAGAGGGGTGTTCACGGGACTCCCGAACTCCTGACGTTGCTGATGCAAACCACTTCAGTATATGTTTATGTTTGAGGTTAGTAGAGTGGACTCCTAATTTTCGGCATGCTGGCGAAGCTCAACTCATCATCGATTTGGGGGAGGTTGACGCGACCTAAACTTCGCGCTACCCACGTGGCCCAAATGGTTCCTGACACCAGGCTATCATGCCACCGGACCAGAGCAGCTCCTTGTACCTAACGGTATAAGATGAATCTTCATCATTCATCATCAACACCAATATCAACAGCTACCACCAAGGACCCACATTCCACCTTCATCACCCTCCGGCAGGAGGCAAAACATGTCATTATCTCATCTGTCGCTGAGCGATATTCAATTCATTTCTGGAGGTGTTGGGATTGGACCATCAACTTGGCTGCTCTCGAGCTGGTCACGTTGATGGGTGGGATTTGGACGGAGACCAATCGAAAGCAACACATGTTTTGTCTCTAGCTATTCCCGAAAATACCTACTCATAGAAATAACTCACAAAACTAACAATCCATAGTCAAATCATTAACTTAGAATCTTGTGCATCTTGAATTGAATTGTCTATAGTGAATTTTATGTACTTAATTTGTAATTAATTGTCTCATTATATTAGCACATTATCAACTGCAGCAACCGGAAACGTTTGGGCGAGCAAACAAGGTAGGAAAAGGTAGTTAAAATCAGGGTAGTCGGTCATTGTCTTATTTTCGAACCATACAGAATGTAACACGCCTCATCTAAAAAGAACCAAATTTACCACAACCAATTAAAAGGATCCTTCAATGAATTAATCCCTGTCGAAACAAAAAATTGACACAACGTGACATATTAATTCGTTAAGATTGAAGGGTTGATAAACCGCGGGAAGTTGTAAATAAAACCAAACGAACAAAATGTTAATCCGTTAACAAGAACTGAGGTAAGAAGATCTATCTGGCTTCTTTCCTTTGTTTTGACGAAAGAACGTTAAAAACATTACACATTTAAGAAGACCTTTTAAACCGATTTAGATTAGCCTTTGCCGCAGTGACAAAAAGCTAGTGACCGCTTTTACTGGCCAATTATGCCCGCCTAGCTTTACAGGCAAGGATTTTGTACTTACCTACCCCTACGCAGGTATTGGTAGGGACCTCTTAAACAGGTCGCAACAAGATAGACAAATTACGCATTTAGTTTTGGGAAATATCACCTCAAAGTCGCTATGCATATTTAGTCAAATAATCAAAATAAGTTACGTTAAATGAATAATTTACGTAGCGTTGTTTTTGCGAAAAACTCCTCAGGATCGCTTTACCAATTTTACTTACTTGGCCTTTATTTTACTATGCACAAATACATATATACAGAAATTATTAATATAAATGCATATTTTTTTAAAGAAACATTCCTGGGTTAACAATAACCTAACAAAAAATCGAATATCTCCCTCAACTACTACAAAAAGCAGAAGAAATTGCTTGTATTGTGATGGGGGACTTAGCCAGCCGTTTAATTGGATTGATTCTACGCCTGGGTGAAACTCAGATGCGATGCCAACTCAGTTACTGACCTGTTAAATTATTGCATACATTTAGATAATTAGTTGATTACTTTATCGCAGATTGTGAAAATTTTAGATTTTTTGCATAGTGGTAGATCCAGGATTTCGCACACTAATGCATGAAATAGTAGCATATTCTGCAAGTGACTTAGAGGTACGAGTTGGCTAGCTTAATTATGTAAATTAGGTTTGAAACTGCAGATATGATTTTCTGAAGAGATGAGTTTTAAACTTTGCTCCGGATTCTGTCGAGTCAAATCATTCTCACATAGTGTGGCAATTTATTCCAGGCTCTAGAGAATGACACTCAAACACATTCTGGCTTTCTTTAAATGGGCTATATTTAAATGGTACCAAAAACAGATGTTATTTGAATGTTTATAGAACTTCGAAGAAGAAAGTTTCTTATTAATTGATTATGCATAACTTTTACTGTTATTTATTGCAGTGCAAAAGTTTTGGGACTAATTACGACATTATTTATTTATTTATTGGATGATTTGTATAGCGCCGCTTTTGTGAGATATTACCTCAGGGGCGCTCTACAGTTAATGCAGGTATTACAAAAAAAATATAAATATTTCAAAAATAATTTGAAATTAAGTTAAATAAAATGAAGTACAGAAACAGGTGACACGAAGATGGAGAATCTGCAGCAAGAATCCTAGGTGGTGAGGAAACTGGACCAGCTGCTGCAGTGAGAGAGTGCACCGCGTCCACCAACAGTGCCAGCACGAGGTTCGTCATCCGTCCAGGTATGTGTCTGCTGCTAATAGAGCGCTGACACAATGTCCTCACATAGATACTAGACCTTGGCAGCACCGCTGTGACGTATGTAGTAGTATGTATGTAGTCATTGGAAATCTTCAATGTATCACTTAAATACAAAGAAAGTAAATACAAAAGATTTTTACTGAGGCAGGTCAGTTATGGAATATGGTGTAAATACTGGATAACTTTCACTATTCATATGTAAGAACCCCTAAAAATGGCATTTTTCATTATTTTTTATAAATAAATAAAAAAAAGGAATTAGTCAACTTTATCTATAATAAATTCAATAGAAACAACTATGGACGTACTGAAAAAAAAGTTATTGTAAATTTTATTATGTAAAACAAAGATATGAGTACTTCCTAACTTACATTTATCTATTTATCTATTTATTTATTTATCTTTTTATTTATTTATTTAATTATCTATTTATTTATTTATTTATCTGTTTATTTATTCAAACGCACTATGATGGCTTTTACAATACAGTGATAATCGAATTACAAGCGTACAGTGGTAAACAGGATAATAATAGCAATAAATTAAAGAACAATTATTTGTAAAAAAAAACAGTTTTGCAAGTGATGCACTTATTACTATGAGTGCAGTAAGAAAATTCAAAATTCAACTTAAATATATACCAGTGAAACAATAGTTGAACTACTTTATGCTAGGTTTATATAAGACCTGTCATAATTCGAAGTATGAGGTGTCAATGAGAATAGTCAGTAGTGAGTTATTGTTACCCACAAAATTAATTGTACTTGGAATAGCTGAGTAGGCATCGCAACTTGGCATTAACAATTCAGGGCTGTCAGCGATTCAATGATACTTATAAATAAGAAATAATAATTTGAATGTTAGTTAACACTATAAGATATCAAGGAGCCATGCGCAAGAATATTATCATTCCTGACATTGATTATTGTGTTTGAGATATGTTATTATAGCCTTCTTATAACTATATTCTGTGCAGTTGAACACATCTATTACTTCTGAGAAAACATTGCCAACTGCATGCAATCTAGGTATAAGCGAGCATCTAAATGACTCAGTCATGATATTTTTGTTGCAATTAAAAAGTGTTTTCGATCGACTAGTTAAAAAATGATTTTATTTTTTCCACCAAAAAAGGTTGTAATACAATACTCATTATGCTGAAATCTTTTTTAACATCTATATAAAATGAATGTTTTAGATTCAGTTTCGAAAAAAAAAATGCATCGTTTGTGATACACAGTGATCACACGTGCGTATTCCACGAAAAATCTTCCCTTTTCAAAAAGTCAGAAAAAACTAGAACGACGACGTCACGTACGACCTCTTACTGGGACTACTATATTTACTTTTGAATTATGGAATATGTACATTTAAAAAATTGTTATTTTTATTTATTTGCTGAAGTGTATTTGGCTTTGCTCGACTATTCTCTACTTTCAATAAATATAATATCCGGTTTTCCACTGAGAGGTGTTATGTGTGTATAATTCCGGCCATAAAATGATTTTTTATGGCCGGAATTGGATGGTATTAATCTGGACAACGTTTACTTTCAAAAGACGGCGCTGCGTGCCACACAAGCAACGAAAGCATTGATCCTTTACGGGAAAAGTTTTCGAACCGTGTTATCTCTCGAAGAGGTGATCACAATTGGCCACCGAGATCTTGTGATTTAACACCTTATGACTTCTTCCTTTGCCACGTGAAAGAAAAGGTCTACGCCAACAGTCCAGCGTCGATTCAAGACCTCAAAGATGAAAATAAGGCAGCTACTTTGCGATTTGGTTATGGAAAATTTCATGAAAAGGATATGGTATAAGGCGTGGTCGTGGTGGTCATTTGACTGATGTTATTTTCACTATTAACGGCATACCTTCTTCTTTATAATAAAATAAACATTCGATCATTTATATAAAAAAATGGATTTTTTCTTTTAATATCAAAATAACACCTCTTATTGAAAAAACCCTATAAAAGCCTTCCGCGAGAAATTATCTAAATTATAGTGAAAACCCTATCAAACTTCTTTGTATAGTTTAAAAGAACTAAGCACACAAACAGGCAGACGCGGATAGTGACTTTATTTTATAATATTTAGAGATGCCAATTTTATGTCATGATTACGAATTTACTAAAAGTTTATCAGGAAACGTCATGTAGGGGAGAGTGGGGCACAAAGGACAGCTTAACATTCTATCGTTGATAAAATAATTATTACTCTGATGAATGCTATAAAATTTTTACACTATGTTCTCCAAAGGGTTCAGTATAAAGTGGCAAACTCTTTTTTTAAATTTTAGGTACATAAGTTTTTGTAAATCACAAAATAATCATAATGAGAAAGTGTCCTCTGTGCCCCGCAGCTGGGGCACAGAGGACCAAGCGTGGTCCCGTGTGTCCCACAACAATTTTCAACTTAAAAAATAATAATAAGAACACAAAAAATAATTAGGTTTTATATAGGAAACGAAATTTTTATCAATAATGTACTATAAGTCAAAAGTAAGGAATAAAAAATATGAGTTATAAGAAGGAAAAAATATATATAATGTATAATTTAAGTACAATTTATGCATGTAATATTTTTTTCATCATCTTCTGCTCCAGCACAAGAATCATGAGCCCATTTCTTGCATACTCTACATTGAATCCATCCTTCACTAGATTTTGAATCTAAGAATTTTTCTGTACAGTAAATACAATGTGGGTTTTTCTTAACTTCAGAATTATCATCACTTTTGTCATCTGTCGCATTAAAAATAACTTTTGCTATTTTTTTTTTTCTTGACAACTTTTTTAATGTTTTTTTTGGCAGTTAATAGCGTTTTCCTAAGTTTTTCCTGTTCTTCTGCAAGTATAGCATTTTTGAAAGGTGATCCAGTTAGTTCTTCTGCATATTGTGTCCTTATTTTACGTTTATTTTCTTGGAATTTTTGTTGAGAAGTGGGTTTTGGTGATATTTGATTTAATATACTTTGGACCATCTTGATAATTTTCGTTTCATCCTGGAAACTAGTTGATGGTTCTGAAACCGCCGAAACTGATGATATCAATGAAGTTTTTAATTGATCGGCAATCGGTTCTTTATCAATATCAATAAGTGCCGAATCAATTAATATGTCATTAGTTATGGCAGACTCAAAGACATCATTTGAAGTTAGGATTTTTGGAACTTCGTTAACTTCACGAAGTCCGGTAAGTTCAGTTACGTTAGATGGTAAATAATCTTCTTCAGTAAAAATATCTGGATTATATGGGACAATTCCTGAAATTTTAAATCCTTTTATTGCCTTTTCCAGTGTAGCTGTCCGAATAAAAGCTCTCCCAAATATTTCTGAAATATCATAAATTGAAATTCTTTGCGACGGATTATTTGCTAGCCACATATCACACTCACGTGCATGCTGATTTTTCAGTGGGCCATAAAAACAGCAATCCAAAGGCTGTAGTCGATGGCTAGTATGCGGAGGTAAAGAAATCATAATCACGTTATTATTACGTGCAAAAGTTATCGCCTCGAGAGTTCTATGACTGGCGTGGTTATCAATAATTAAAAGCGCTTTCCTATTTTCAGAGGGCTTTGCGTAGTTAACGAAATGTTCCAAAAATTTCACGAAATGGACCGAATCCATCCATCCTTTCCCGTTTGCATACTCAATTGATCCTGATGAACATCCCTTCATGAACGCTGGTTTCATGCGCTGACGTGGAAAGAGAAAAAACGGTGGAATGAATTGTCCAGCAGCTGACATTACGCAAGTTACTGTTTTCAGTCTACGCATAAGACACGTCCTTGGAATCCCAAATTGCATCGATGCTTTTCTTACTGACAACGTCTTCAAATTCACAGCCGAAACAGCTTTTATCATATCCGAGCTGCTTCAACTTGGTTCTTCCTTCTTCTTTATATAGTTACAAACCATCTGAAACAAAATACAAACACAAAAATAATGTATATTTGAAACACAATATAGATCATAGAATGGGGGCACAGAGGACCAATGGTCCTCTGTGCCCCGTCTAGCTTGGCCCCGTGTGCCCCATATTACCTTACTATGCTATCGGAAATTTTACGTGTTAAAGACAATGAACTCAAATATAATAAAACTATTGAATACACCTCAAATACATTACAAATCAGGTAAAAAATACTACTTCAACATACAGATACAGTATCTCTTCTTGAAATAAACATTAATAGGATATTTTTTTTAGAAACTTACTTTGAAAAACGATTATTTAACTTTCTTGCCGAAATCGTCGTCCGCTCACGCCGCTCGCTGTGATCCGACTAAAGATGGCGTCCGAGCACAGCGTTTGCAAGAATTAAAACTAAGATGGCGCCGCTAGTTTCGGTTTTATCGGGAATGACCCCTGTGCCCCACCCTCCTAATCCCGTTTTTAGTTCATTATGATCTGGGATGTTCCAAGATGTTCCTAAACGTTTCAGACTATTCCTGAACATTCCAGGATGTTCTGGAATTTTGTGAAATGCTCTCGAATACTCTCGTATGTTCTGAACTGTCTTAGAAATCTCGAGAGGGCGAAACTTCCAGCCCTTATATCTTTAAATGCACGCCCTTCAGGTAAAAACGGGAACCTTCTTCATGGATGGGAGATAAAGGGCTACCACACCATATAACTCCCTTGATCGTACCGGGACTTTTTCCTGAGTTTTAGCGGCATGGGCATTGTACACCTACTCTTAGAATATATATTGATTAGGTAGGTACTCTAAATATTGGTACAGCGTATAAGTAAGGTTTACGCCTATACTTTACTGTATCTGATATATGCAGGAACTTGTATTATGCTATTGATTGTCATTACATAAATGTTGTGTAACTTTTCCTAGTTCCGACCAGAATGACGAGAAATTGAATAAAGTTGAAGCCTAGTATACACTATACACTACACAGCCCGTATAAACAGCGGTGACATGGATATATTTAGGTCCCCTACGTTGTCTGAAGTCCCTTTCCATCACGTCGATGGATTATATTTGTATCACTGATTAACATTACATTTGTGGAGAATCCAGCAATACAACCAAGATTTTTTTTTTTTTTTTTTTGTATGTTTTTTACAATAAATATACAATTTATACATATTATACAGTGTTATAAAGGTAAATAATAATAGCTTTTCCTCACCATAAAGAGACGAGGCTCTTGTGTTTGGTGAGTGAATCAATTAATTATTTTTGTCTTATCTATTTAACATTGTTTACGATGATAAGTCGCAACTTCATAGCTTCCACGAAAAATTTTAACTTTTATAATCTCTAAATGGAATAAAATAAAGTCCTTATCTGTATCTGTTTGTGCGCTTAGTTCCTCTAATTATTTTTAACTATTTTGAACAAAGTGAGTAAGAAGGCATACTCTGTGAAGTCCATTATTTTTTCAAATGTGGATTAAACGCCTTACTCCAATCTTACAAGGCACGACTACAAAACTTTAATTTTATAAATTTTAGAAATGGAAAGACCATCTACTGACTAAATATGTTAACAACGGTTCCATTATAACTCAACACAGTGACAATTCAACACACCTTTAAAAAGTGATTTAAAGTCATTAGAAACGATGAAAAAAATCTAACCTAACCTACTTAACCCAGTTTATAAAGTTTTTGTTTCATCACTTAGTATAAAATTTTAAAGATGTGATGAATTATCATTTTGATGATTTATTCGGTCACCGTTAACAACGACCTTGAAACCTTTTACTGTGTAAGTATTATTCACGTTAAAGTTCCTAACAGACCTTATTAGAGGTGTCATAAAACATTTCATCCTGAGTTATTTAATATCAATACTGCCTATTTCAATCCAATGTCAAGAATGTTACGAAATACCTAATGCCGTATAATGTAATGATATTGACATCTTTATAAACAGCCTCGTATATTTTTTAAAAGACGTCTGCTAATTTATCAAGTATTTTAACTAAAAAAATCATAATTACTTCATTATGATTGATTATAATTTATTTACTTTTTCTGTACTGACTATGTTTTATATTTTATTTTGCTCATTATTATTTGTTATTTCACTAGTAGCATCTCCATCTGGTCACAACTAAACCTTGATTGTTAATATCTACGAATATGTATATGAGTAAGTCTTATTTAGAAATATGACTTACTCATGTACACATAATCATACAATGTTATTTATTTTGTAAGAAAATAAATAATATAGACATAGACTTAAAATATTTTGATTCGGTGGATCCTGCAGACAAGCTGGCATGTGACAGCTTTGTTGGTCTACCTATTTTGTTAAATAAAAAAGTGTTATACAAAAAAAAAATCACAATGGTGATTACTGGTTACCACGTTGTAAATGTTTCAAACAATTAAATAATTGATATAACTATAAGAGTTAAACATTATATTCTTGTTTGGAATCAAACAGATCTATATAGTCGCTATCCGCGTATATGTTTGTGCGCGTTCTTCTAAACTACGAAACGGATTTTGATAGCGTTTTCACTATCATTTAGACAATTTTTCTCCAAAGGTTTATTTACATAAAACATTTATTTTTATTTCTTTCTTGGATTAAAAAGGTGCAGTTATAATGTATACATATTACAAAGTAGTTTTTTTTAAATATCAGAAAGAGTAAAGTAACACACCTTTTAATTGAGCAAACGCTCGTGTTAAAAATGTGGAGAAACGTAATTAATTATTATTTTAACAACGTTATTATTTTAAACAAAGAAAAATAAAATACAATTTAGAGACAATTGTTGTAAAAAAAATAGAAAAAAGGAGGAGAGAAAAAAAGAAGAAAGCCGAAAAGGGATATCTAATATTATTTTAGAGAATTATGATATTATTTCAAAAGTGTAATAATTAAAGAAATACTGCTGAATTATATTTTAAATTGTGTTTTTGAATTACAACATTTTTTTGTAATCTTACATCTAGAGGTAATTCGTTAAACCATTTCACTCCACTATATTTATAAAATGTTTGCGCTGTGGTGACATGCCTATTATATTTATATAAAGTAGAGAAAAGTCTATGTTTTGTAATCAAGTCTAAAAAAAAATATTTTTGGCGCTTATCTAAAATCTGACAGATTCCTTGTGCTATTTCATCATCGATTATTCCCAGCTGAAAACAAATTGATAATTCGGAGGCAGGTTTAATTGGGGTGGGTTAAGCGTGGTGGGTGAAGACTTGCTCGATAGCGCTAGAACCTACAGCTACAGAGTATTACCAAGGTTCTGGGGGTTGGGGTTGAAGGACTACTGGAAGGGTACCCAAAGGTACATTGTACGTGGGCGCCATAAAGCCTTATGGTAGGTTCCAGCCTTGATTGTCGCCACTCAGAAGGGCAAAAGGACTCTTTTTTTAAATAATGACTCTCCAATTATTTTTTTGTGGAATTGATAAAATTTAATATTAAGATTTTTTTCATATAGTGTCAGTAATAATATGTATCATTATTAGTTATGCACACGTTCTTCATTCTAATAAAGAAATTAAACTCATTCGAATATGAGAGTGCTTTTATATATATACCCTTATTATATATATGTCACCTGTACAAGTAAATCATGATTTTTTTCAAACAGTTCCATCTGTTGGACGTAAACGCAACACGCGCTATTGTTTCTCTGTATGTACAGGCATACTGAGCCGCAGCAACGCGTGGCGGGGTACAGCCAGTTGTTACGTAAAATATTTGTAAACTAGTGTAGACAATCGATATCCCTAGTTAGATAGGCATAGTAGAAATATGTATAAACCTAGTTATATAGATTTACCTACCTAATAAGTAAATAATTTGGGAATATTGGGCGATGTTCAACTGTAATTTATTTTTTAAATATGAGTACCATAGAAGAGTCCCAACTACTTCCAATAGTCTGTACCATCCCAAATTGAGCTGTGGGACGAAGGTAGTAGAGTGGAAAAATATGGAAAAGAGGAAGGTTGGCAAATATCTGGCTGTTCAGATCTGGTCACTAAATACGACTAAAGTCGATTAAATTTCCATTGCAACGTTTCGATTCAGATCAATAGTCTTTCACTAGGGTGTTACTGGAAGTCTGGAATCACTCTGGAACAAGCCAAAAATATTCTCCATATTATTTTTAAATAGTAATTTGTAAACTATTATGTGAAAACAAAATTATCAAATGAAATTTATTTACACACACTGGGATTTGAACCCTGTGAATTAGTGCGCCCTACTGTCGAATTTGGTCCGGAGCCCCTAAATACCTGAAAAAAACCCTTGACTCTGTGCAAAAACGGGCGGTCCGTTTGATAGATTCCCCAATCTTTACAGACGGACTGCAATCTTTAGAGCACAGGCGTCAGGTAGGTATGCTGTCCTTGTTCTATCGGTATTACAATGGAAGATGCTCTGAGGGACTAGCGTCATTGATCCTTTTTTTTCCGGTGCGTAGTCGGGATACACGCCAAACGCGCGCTCAAAATTTGTACACAGTTGACATTTGTCACATGAGAACGGGTCGCTTCTACGATTCGTTCTTAAGTTCAACAGCTCGGCTGTGGAACGAACTGCCGGCATCTGTGTTTCCTCCCTCCTACAAACATGGGACTCTTCAAGACCCATGTTCACTCCTTCCTCTCCACAAAAAGACCATCCACACAGCATCCCCAGAGATGACATCGGCCCTGAGGGAAATTATTTTCTTCATGGCCTCCTGTGTGGAGTTAATATAAGAAAAAAATAAAAAAAAAGTATCAAAGAATCTCCATCAATAACCAATCAACCACTGGGGCCGTATTTTATTTTAAAAGTTGACAGCAGTTTAAGAGCCAGTCTCTGGGGAGGAAGGTTCAATCCCCAGTCAAACCAAAAAAATCTTTAAACTTGGCTACTAGCCGGCCCAAGAGATGGCGCAACTAGCACGAAAATTGAAAATACATGTATTATATTTAAAAATATTTTTTACGGTTTGATTTTTTTTAGAACCCTTTTGCCATGTTTTGGCTTCTTGTAATAAAGCACTGTTCGTAAAAATTCTCTCGTAAACGAAATAAATCGTACCGTGCAAAAAATAGATCCAATCGCGAGTAAATTAATAAAATGTTGGAGTTGAAGCTTTATGCATGATACAAAGTACCTAATTGTTTAGTAGGGTAAATTAAAAAAAACCCTTAATTCCTTTTAAAGGTTTCTCTTTCGGAATTATGATACAATATAATACATTTTATCTCCAACCAAATCCTCCAATCTAGTCTCAAAGTCTTCAAAATTGTATAATTTTCAGCTGTTGAAGGGTTAATAGGGAAGGCTTTAAATTAGGTAAGGGATGATTTGTTTGGCTTGGTAGCGGTAGGGGATATAAAACCACTGAATACTTATGGCGATAGAAGTGTATTAATTGTCGGCGTGTCCATATGCAAAAAGAAAGCTTTTTTGGGCACATGGACATTGACATGCATATTTACTTGCCTCTCATGCAATTGATTTTCATTTGTGTAAAATAGTTGAAATTAGTATATGAGCTCACACATAGATATCACTAGATTAGTCTATTAGGTTTTCCATATATGGCATTAGCTGTCGATTATTTTGGGATAGAAAATAAGGTGAGGACTTCAAGGTTGGTGTCCAGATTATTCAAACCACATTCTAATGAAGTCAGAGCCATTGTCAATCTATCACAATAAAAGTCAAAGCGTTTTGTTGAAGCCGGAGTCTTATTGCTAGAGAGAGTTTGTGAGAAATCCGCGGAGATAAAGTCATTCTTGAACAGATAAATATTTTCACTGAACTGTTTGAGGCTTAGGTTTGAAAGCTCTTTTGCAAATCTTATGCGACATCTGTTTTCTGACTATATAGGTATGGTCACCAAGCTAGGTCATCAGAAATTTAAGTAACGTTTCAATTCTGAATGGTGATGTTTCCCACGGAAATACTGAGAGTATCTTCTAGTTTTTTCTACGTTTTTCAATATTTTTGTAGTGTTTTACGGCGATTTAACGCATTTTTCAAGGTTTTTCAATAATTGTCGATGTTTTACAACGATAAACCGTGTTTTCAATAATTTTTCATGTTTTATGACAATTTAACATGTGTTTTATTGTTTTAAAATATTGTTTTATGATGATTTAACGTGAGTTTTAAGGTTTTTACAATATTTTTTTTATGTTTTATGACCATTTAACATGTGTTTCAAGGTTTTACAATATTTTTTCATGATTTATGACCATTTAACATGTGTTTCAAGGTTTTACAATATTTTTTCATGATTTATGACGATGTAACATGTGTTTCAAGGTTTTACAATAATTTTTCATGTTTTATGACGATTTAACATGTGTTTCAAGGTTTTACAATAATTTTTCATGTTTTATGACGATTTAACATGTTTTTCAAGGTTTAACAATATTTTTTCATGTTTTGCAACGATTTAACACATTTTTCAAGGTTTTTCAATAATTTTATAGTTTTTTAGTATCAGAATAACACTTAGGACTCGATGTTTTCCGGCACAAATTTTTCGGATACCTTTCTAGAATTTTTTTGTTCAGTGTATAAAAGGTTTTAAAGTCGTGGGAGATATTACATAAGATAACCGGAGTAAATTTATTCAGCCTCTCGGTACAGGGCGGTTGCTATTAATGTTGTAAGTGAACAGATAATAAAACTAGAAATGGGATCTATCCCATGATTAAAAAACAGATTTTGCCAGTTTATAATAACACTTTTCCAGATAGGCCAATTAAATTAAATACTGGCTCAAGAAAGTAAAAAAAATAAAAAAAATTTACGGTTTCGGAGACACAAAGACACCTACAACAAAATCTACCGGATTATCTCTTCTACTGAACTGGTACCCTCATAGGTATTCAAATTAATAGACTTGCTCTAACATGAAATCTGGGTAACATTTCGACGAGCTGGAGGCAAACCACGTGACCATATTTTTGGCACCAGGAGGATTCGAGAATACTTTGAATAAACAATGACATCTATCGTAAATTGACCTCCGAATAGCGCACAGTGAAATAACCAGGTTCGCTAAAATTAGTCAAAGTTTGTTCATTTAATGTTCGTTCTTAAACGAACCGCCTAGTGTAGCGACGCTAAAGTTGAGTGAGAAGGGTAAATAAGAACAAATTTCAAAAATTAAATAAAAAAGTATATTATAACTATCGTGCAAAAATATATTAATTTTTGGAAACACGCCATAACTTTTTTTTACCCGATTTGTGTAACCAAAAGTAATTTGCGCAGCCAGAAATTTGCTCGCCATTGAAAAAGCGACTTGTAATGCATAGGGATAAGATTTATGATGACCGAATTGTGATATTACAATGCGAGTTGCCTGTATACTGTCAGATTCATTTATTGTCAAATTACTGAAAGTGGGATGGTCACGCTGCCTCCCGCATTCCACTCAAGTAATTTGTTCCCCTTTTTCTAGGTCGTATATTAATTTGGATATCTATGGATAATCCCAAAAAACACACTTTTCCACTCAGAGATCGGTCAGTGACATTGATTATTATCTGTTGAAGACAGAAAGTCGTTATTTGATATTTATGTCAATAATTTCACCCAAAAATAAGGCAAAATTGACCTTAATAAAGGTGTATCGATACGCCCTTGTCACATTTCTATCGCTTTATCTCTTCAGTGATTGTGGGTAATTTCGTGTTTGATCGCACCATCATAAAACATTTACTCGCGTTAAAGTTCCTCCCGCTGGTTTAACGTGTAAACAAAAACTACTGACGCCACCGCGAATAAAACGTTTTCTTTGCTTTGTTAATACAGTAACGGCAAGCATTTTTAACCTTTTCTGATCTGTGGTGTATATTTACTACACATTGCTTCTAATAACTTTAATAACTCTATAAATAAAATAAATTCTGGGCTTAGATTTTAGGTATTCCTCCATTATTCATTTATGCACTGAATTAAAAAATAATAGTTTACACAGTTTTCAAATTCAATTAAAAATCAGAGATATTTGTTAAAAATCGGGAACACACGCTAATAGACACGTTATTGATGCCCCGCTTAAATTCACTATGCGGGAACATGAGACATCCACACGTTTGCAGTTGTATTTTGATTTAAATCATCGATACCTACGACCGCACAGCTGTGTTTGTGCCAGCCGCCAGCCGCTAGCCAGTCGCCCGCGAACCGTCGTTAGATGTGGACCCCTCGCACGTTTTTTTAGCATCTGCCAATGGTTTTTTCATGTTTTCAACAATTCAATTACAATTATTATCACGTTTCATATAAAATATAGTAAACATAATCAATTAGCTATTAATATTCATATTTTTTCGATATTAAATCGCTGATTTTGAGATGTATATTGACTACACAGCACCGGAACGCGTGGATTTATTTAGCACAGTAAGGGAAAGGTTTACAGGGTACAAAATATAATGATGACCAATATCATGTAAAAAAAAAGACCGGATATATAAATTTATCTTAGAAATTTACAAATAGAAATTTTAACAATATCAAGTGAATTTAATTGATTTATTTTGCCAATGTAAGAAGTCAACTTGAATACAATATTCCTGTCTGGAACCCACATTATATTATACATGTAAAACCTGTTGAAAGAATACAAAAAAAAAATTATACGTTTTATAAATTTTATAAGGGGTATTCCAGCAATTATGTTGAACTACAACACCCTGTTAAATTATATGAATGTGCCCAGTCAGAAAGAAGAATTTTCACTGACTTGGTATTTCCATATAAAATTCTGCATGATTTAGTTGGTAGTCCGGTATTGTTAGAATTGATAAGCTTCCGGATTCCACAACGTAATACTAGAAGTCAGGATTTATTTCAGTGCAGAAATTCTGGGACTAACTACCATATGTATTCCTCTTTGCCCAAAATACTAATGGAGGGAAAAAATCATACCAAGTCAGTGAACATCTTCAATTTATCTTTAAACAAATATAAAATGTTGTCAATGAAGCAATTCAGGTATGTGCAATAAATAATGATTAATTTCTTAATATTTATATGTAAAAGCCCCGAAAAGGGCGATAATTAATAAATAAATATCTTGGAATAATTCTTTGAATTTCTGTGAATATTTTCGTGGAGTTTTGTGAATATTTTTGAGGACATTTGTTAATACATTCACGGATTATTTTGCTGACAATATTTTAGTGGTCGTCTGTGGAAAAAATACAGTTGATATCTGTGGATATTTACGCAGATATTTTAGGATTGTGTTGGGTTATTACTGTATATATTTTGGGATATCTGTCGATATTATTGTAATAATCAATGGATACAGACACAATGTGAACTTGCTGGGTTTGTTCTACAGGTATTTTAATAGAGCCTGCTCTAATGAGCTAGTAGCATTGATTCCCGGTACACCGGTGCATGCGCGTACACGAGTAGAACACCCGTTCACAGTTAATGTTGGCTTCATGAGAACGGATTTTCGACTCGTTTTTGTGCAAGACTTCTCGTTTGTGGAACGAGCTACCAGCATCTGTTTTTCCTCATTAGAACCAAGCAGGTAAAGCAGGAAAAGTAAATTGTTCTGAATAAATGAAGTGGAAATACTTGGTTTTAGGTCATTTTATTGATTTTTTTTGTCTACCGGTTTCAGTACCTCCGTACTATCATCAGAACAGTTATACAAAATTGTGCTATTAAATACAGAAGGTCACATATAGATAAATTATTAAAAAAGAAAGAGACAGTATACTAGAGTCAGACAGAGCGTCAGTTGTGGGAGAGAGAGAGAGTGGGGAAGGGGAACATGGGATAAGTGAAGTAATGGGGAACATACTTAGACTTGGGCTGACAGTTAAATTTAATTGGATAATAATAGTTTTAACTTTTGAATTTACCGATTTTTTAAAATTCTAAAGCTTCTTAATTGTTAAGTCTTATTATTCTATTTATATATTCTATAACTACCACACACGCGCGCCTATTTCTCGCCTTCATACACGTGGAAACAAATTCACCTAAAATAAGACATAACTGAATTATGGTTTTATGAAGTATTATACCATTATTTAGGAGCATCGCATGGGAGCAATTACATTTTTTTCTTCTTATTGTAAATTACTTGTATTCACTTGTAAATTACGTATAATCAACCATTAGGTAATATTATTTTTATGTCATCTGCAAGTTTAAAACTTGTAAAATAAATTTCATGTAAAAGCGTATCAGATCGTCTATAATTAATATAAGTCCCTTCTTATAGCCCCTACCTTAAACCACCTCGCAACGCTGCCCAACCGAGTGGCGATATTGCTCCCTTTCCTTTACACTTTACGGACAAGAGCGCTCTTGTGAGGTGTCGCATAAAAAATCTGTAGATACTGGATCGTACATAGAATGTACTAAATCTGTAGATAGTTGTACGTACTTTAATCTGAAACATATTTCTCCATCTATTCGCTCTGAAAATATTTCAATGTTTCTTTCTCAACCTTAATTAGATTAGTTTTAATCGGCAATTATTTAATACATTTAACACAGTATCGATTTAGTCTACTGTTTTTGATTATTTCTTTAAACTTTTTCCTTTAAAATCACAGACAATTTTTTTTCTTAAAGCTATTTTCCCACAGAAATTATTGTTTTTACAACAAGAAGTTAGCACAAAAACAATATGTCTTTGTCACAGTAATTGGTCGTCTGTAGAAATAATAATTCGAATAAATCCTCTGAAACAATACACCAGAAGAATATAACTTTGTCCTATATTGCCTGTTTAATATTCTCCATTAAATACGCGATCCAAGATGCTCAAATGAATGATCAAATTTATCCTCTGGATATTATCCAAGAAACTCTAGAGATTCTCCCAGGGGTCGTGCGTGAAGCATATAAATCAACCATGGCTCGTAAGGTTTATAAAATTTGCGTAAGTCTTAATGTCGACTACATTTATCACTTTTTTGTCCTTTTTAATAAATGCTCTCCATAATTTTCCTTTTATTCGCTCTGATGGTCTTCGAATGAGGAATAAACAAAATTCAAAGACGGCTTTTTGAAAAAACCTTTTTACGGAGTTAAGAATTTACTGTGGAGATTAGGAGTTGTTCTTTGGCTCAAGGCTGCTTACATGCAAACAATAGGTATTTTAACCTCAAAAACGTCCTTGTATCAGGAACTAAAGTTCGATGGCATAACATGCACAAATTTGACGCAAAATATGATCCATTTTAGGTCGTTTCATATCTGAAACTCAGTGAATTGTCATCTATATGTCAATGGTTACTAAATTTAGGCAGGACAGATTCTGAAATATTTAAAATATGAATAAATAAATGACATCTCATAATTTATTACGACTGCTTGGTATTCTCTTCGCATTTTGAAGTGAAACTTCTTAACGCGCGTCATGCAATTTCGAGGACCGGAGTAAAACCGACTCATGACCGTCACGAAAAACCGTGTTCATTTCGCTCTAGGAGCCTAGCTAATATTATATACCTAGTTTAGGTCACTCTCCAAACTCAGCTTAGCGGTCTAGAGGCTGGAGAGTGACTTAAATACTTACTCTTCTCTCTAAGCTCTCTAGCCCGACTCTCGTCGTGAAGAACCGAGGTTCGATCCCCGCTTTAACTATTTTTTTTTTCTTTTTGTGATTTTTTTAATACGAGGAAAAGTGACAAAATACTCTCGTGCTGCGACTTTTAGATATTTTGACTATATGATATTTTGGTCGAAACATAGCTTACAAATCGAACCGGTAGAGTCACTCGCAGACGTGCGTGACTGTTACGGCTGTGTTTTTTTAGTAAAAAACACAGCCGTAAGTGAGTTTTTCAAAATTAAGAAATGTTTTTCAAATTCAGACTTCATACGGGCATGAGACTGTTAAAACACGATAGATCTTTTCCAAAACGGACAAATATACGGAAATATTTTAAAAAACGACAGATATGACTTCACACTGCCGATATATCTTTGATTCGACCCTATATAAAACGTAAACGAGAAGTTATGTGATATTATTCATTTGCCGTGTTTGAAAACGAAAAATTTGCTCGGGACAAGTCAATTGAGGAGTACACGTTGTATACGCGGTTCTCGTCGCGCGAGATACCTCTCCTCGCGGTCTAGAGGCAGAGCGTTCGACACTCGTTATGCAGGACCCGGGTTCGAATTCCATATTTTTATAACCTTTAAATTTTTTTTATCACATGCTTCTTATAAATATGTCAATAGACAGAAAAAAAGAGAGAATGAAATGAAAAGAGAGAAAGAAGAATACTAAAAGTTTCACTTCCGTCGTGCGTAGGCTTGCCACACACTGCATTTTTTTTACACATTTTGATTCAACGTAAATACCGAACAAAAAAAAACTAGCCTACTACATTTACAGAAGGCCCTGAGGAAAATAAATTCCCTCGGGGACCATGTTATATTTGGGGATGAAGTTCTGGAAATGAAAAATTATCGGTCGAGAAGACCAGTTAAAGACCGGTGAAAAGGTCTCCCTAAACGAGCCATGTCCCTCGGCTTCAACAATATAAAAATATGACTTTATCCAGACTGGTGGGCAGGCGCACCTTGAATACACCTCACCCGATGAACCCAGTCACCCCTACTAAATCATCAAACGTAGCAAACCACTTGGCGTGACTTATGGCAGAGGTGTCGGTCATCCAATAAATGATTCCCGGTGACCAAACCCGCTTCCGAAATCACACAATGTTTGCAGCTAATTTAAATAAAAAACAATTGGTGCGGTTATCACAATTTTTTTTAATACTTGCAAAAATTAAGGACTTTCTTACAAATTACACGTTTTTCAAATTACTAACAATAACGATAAATAAAATCAAACTTGAATTTTGTTAAAACACTCAAATTTAATTGTATTAAAACCACGTACGAGTGATATGATAGCATTTCGGAAGTACCTAAAGTAAATCAAATAGACGACCATTGAACCGAGATTTCCTTTGGCTTGTATTTCAATATTTACCAACAGTGTTTGTTCTGGTTCATTTGTAAAGAGAAAAAGGCTCCGGGGTACGCAATCATTTTAATATATGAATACGGTAGAAATTTCCACCCACAAGAAATGGCTTGTGATTTCGTATGGGAAGATTCGGATTACAAAAATAACATTAATTTTGACATCCTACCAGTTATTTAATTAATTACTTAAGAAGATAGTTCAAGTTTTTAGAAATTTGCGCATCAGAGTGTACAGTGCTTGTAAGGAATGTACATCTTTTGATCGAAAGCAAGCATACTGAAATTAGACGATATTACATCAGTTAATATATAAATTAAATGTCAGTCATACCCAGTTGGGATTTGGCTCAGTTGTTAGGGCGGTTGAATCGAGTTCCTGGAGAGGAAGGTTCTATCAAAAGTTAAACCATATTTTTTTTTAAATTTGCAGACATTTCAAAAATTCACTGCAGTTAAGAGCCAGTCTCTGATATATTTAATTTTTTACCCCTTTTTGGGGGTTTATCTTACCACTTACGCAATTGTTGTTTATTAACTTATTATTGTGAAATAGAAAAAAATACGACTAGTCGAGTAGGTCACTACCTAGTAGGTCCGGAGGGATTAAAGTTAGGTTAGGTTAGGAATAATACAGCACAACTATTCCACATCTCACACTTAAAAACTAACTATACAAAACATTCATTTTTCAGAAGGATGGGCACAATTTTTCTGATTCTGACGCTGTTATTTTCCATTATTTGTTCTTTAGTCAATTTAATAAATGCATAATAGAAGAAAAACAAATTGTCACTTGCGAACCCTCGACCCTAGCTGCGTGTAAGATATTTTCACGTTTTAAATATATTGTTTTTCTTTTGTTTATTTTTGATCTTTATTTTATGATTAAAGTATCGGTGGCGGTCGGTTCCTTTTTGTAGAAGGGATGCTGGATATCAAATGTTTATACTCGTACTTACTACGTACTTGATATCAATTATGCACATCTAGACGCTATACTTCAAACAAGGTACAATTAGGTACCGTCTAAAATTATCTTCATAAATCCATTAAGCTCCACAACTCAATATTTCCAGTAGGTATCCAGAATAAGTTTTTTTTCCGCAAATGGCCAAGACACAAAATGTTTTCGCATTAATGATTCAATTATATAACCACACTACTCACTATTATGTTGTTTCCCTAATAAACTAATTTATTAAATTGTTTAATTTCTTGCCGACTTCCATCAAGATGTTTCAAAACCTAAATTCTTTTAAAATAAATGTCAAAAGCTGGGTAAAAAAGTATCTGGAAGTGAGAGAATTTTTTTCCATAATTTATACCACTAATTTGATACCTAAAATATGCCATAACCATCTACGTTAAAAAATTAACTTATTTTAAACTGTTTTTTTATTAAATACGTAAAAACTCCAGTAAAATCATATTAATCTAACTTATGTACTATTTTTTTTTCTTTATCATATTTATTTTTCCATTTAAACCATAGATAATGTAACCTCCACTGTTTTGAATACATAACTTATAATGCTCACGCATAGGCTTCGCTTTTGTGGGATTTTTTTTGTTACTGTTTTATGTTTTGTATAATTATATATGTACCTGTATGTATCAAAAAAATACACAGTAAATACAAAGTTTTGAATATAATAGGGCATAGTTAATTTGTAGATAGTAATAACTGTTGTAATAAGTAAATAAAGATAGTATTATTAACAAGGATAGTAAATATCTATGTTTTTGCAAAACTTAAAGGTAGGTTAAATTTTCTTAAATTGATTACATAAAAATTAAACATTTAGGTTAAGATATTTTATAAAATACTACAGTAGATAATTTTTGCAGAATTGTCCGTTCTCTGCACGTCTTCATCAACAATTAATCACACAAGTCAAACAATTAAATTTATACAATTGAGTGTAAATTTGCTGAAAGAAAAGCTCATGGCTTCAACTCCATTTGCCAGTATGTTTGTCCGTTTCTTAACTGTCCTTCTCTATCTCCTTCTGCTGTCCGTAAGTTCCACATCAACGGATTTAATTCCATCTCGTGGGATAGGCTAATGCCGGACACGGTATTGCACGGCAACACCCTCAGTCCGCACCCCGCGCCTGTCTGCTACTACCCGGTGTCCCTACGAATGAACGCGTTCATATTAAAGTCCAGCCGTTTCATATAAAAGGGATTTGCAGGAGGAAAAATTGAACGCAGGACCGGATTCAGAAGACATGTTTTTAAATTTTAAATGATAAAAAAAATCTATCAATTAAGAAGAAGATATATTATTAATAAATCTAAACAGAACAAGACAAAGTAAAACATTAAAAGATAACGGTTAAAACTAGGAATTGAACCCAGAATCTCGTGTCTTACCAGTCTTAACCAGTCGACTAGTGGTACATATTAATAAAAAAAACGGTAGCCGCAAATAAAACGGGAGAAATTAGATTCAATATGATATTGTTAATTAAGAATTTGAAATATGAGATCAAAAAATATGTCTTTTAATTAACTTGATCCCGATGGTAGAGCAGTTAAGATGCCTGTTCCGATAAGATAAGTGAGCACTGGTTCATGATTTATTTAGAAATATTCACGAGTTGACATTAATTTTCAAATAAGTTCACTGGGCAAAAATACCACTTTAGACGGAACTGGAAAAGGTATTCAATTACACAAACGTATCACTTAAATTTTTTTCGTTTCACATAAAATAATTCAGAAACTAGTGATATTTGATTTTTGGGAGAGGGTAGATTTTCAAGATGAAAGAATTTTCCATACAGTTCATTAGGTACCGATCCTCCCTTCTTTTGTATAGTAAACTATTTTGCGTATTCGCTTTGTCCTATTTTGGTAGCCTGATTTCATTGCACGTCCTTGTTAAGTCTGTGAACGTCCTTGTTTAATATAATTTTGTTTGAAAGTAGTTTGATTTTATGTAAAATATCATCGCGTACAAGGTCAGGATCTATTTCACTGTTAGCCAATTTAGTTCCTTTAACAGTTTACTGACTTTTAAAAGTATTATTCGCTTATTTTAAAGAATTACACAAAAAAAGAATCGTTGAGCAGTAGTTAAAATGTGGAGCAATAATGGAATAGTAATAATAATAGTAATCAATAGTTTAGTCGAGAAACTAGAAAGTCTGATAAGGTTACTGAATGAAGGACAGATGCAAGAAACTAGCGATAATAAAATAATGCCAATACGAAGCTAATCAGCCCAAAATTGAATGCTGATACCAAGCCTAATGTAGAACAGTGAGGCATGAAACTGGCAAAAAAATAATTGAAAAGAAATTCCTAAGGCGTATGTGTCTCAATTAATCATCAATGTGTTAAAAACGTGGAGAACTAGAAAGATGTCAATACGTAATGGCGTAATGGATAAGATTATTAAAAGGATGATATTATTATGGTTTGGACAGTAAGAGTGAGGTAAGGAGTGTAAATTAAGTGAACGGTTGAAGATGTCATGGCACGATCAAGCAAATTAAATACTCAAGTCGGGCCATGTCAAGAGTGAGAAAAACAGCAAAATGTGCGTGTTAAAGTTTAAGACTCAACATCCCGAATTTCTACAGATTTAAAACATACTTTTAAAGCTCTCATAAAAATGAAATATGTAATTTTTAAAGATAATGCCTATACATTGGCCGAGCTGAAAAATAAATTATATGGAATTCCCTTAATTTAAAAAATTGCAGCGTGCTCCGAAAATTAATAATAAAACATTTGTTTCTGTTATTTAACATTTCATTTATTTATGTATGAAAAAATTCACAGAGTTTCTTTAAATGCTACATAAACACATTAATTTAATTTGCTCAGAGATTTTTGTTTTATTTTAGGTCGTTCTTTTTTAAATATTATCCCTTCCGCCTGTTCGCACGCTCCTTTCAACATTTGCATTAACATAATATCTCCCTTTCAAACCATCATCTCCTTTTTTAACGCTTATTACGAAGCTTTAAGCAATGAGCGCAAGACAGAGTTATATGGGATCCATCAGGATGGTATTTTAGTAAGTTTTGGATAGATTGTAGAAAAAACTGTTTAAATTGATGAGTCCATCCCTTTACCCCAGCCTGGATACCATAATGCCGTAATGGATCCAGTATTCTGCGAGTAGCTAGCTACCTACTACCTAAGCTAGGCGGTTATGATGCTGGGAAGAGCAAGTTTCAAACACTGACTCTTAGAATGAACTAAAACTCACTTTATCTCCCTGAAACCGTCCGGTTAATCGTCAATATCTTTGTTCCGGAACAAAGGAGGGAAAAGCAAACTTCTAGTAATCCTTCGATATGATTGGGAAACGTTGGCTGACTAATAAAAATAATAAAAATCGTTTAGCAAGGGCTACTTTTCTTCCGTCTGACAAGCTATGCTCCTTGAAAATGGGATATTATTGAACGGATGGATTTTAAAGTACGTTTAACAGTCCCAATATAATATTAAAATAGAATTTCCAGGTTTATTTTGTTAATCCACAATAATTTATTCTGTGCTTAGTGAAATTTGGAACACTTGATCGTCCAAACAAAAGGACGATCACTTTCTAAAAACTATCTCCATTGGTGATGATCTGGCTTGTAAGCCACACAGACCATCAGGGAATAATTAATTCCCTATGAAAAAATTGGTTGATTACAAAATTTACTCTGCAGGAAACGTAACAAATTATAATGCAGCCACCAAATACATTAAAATAGAAGACTCACCGAATATATCACTCGCATTGAGTTTTGCAGCGATTTATTAATCTCCAAATTCAGCAACGGACGGCAATCAGCACAATAACACTTGCATTTGTACCATGAAATTATCTGTTACGACCAGCTCTCAGAAGAGTAGAATTTAGAATAAAAAAAGAATTAACACATTGTAATTCTAAAGTACTGTCACTTTATTGTGACAGAAATATTTTAATCCTTTAGTCTTAAATTGACCAAACAGGAATAGTGGTGCCCACTTTTGTCAAACAATATAACTCAGATGAATCCAGCTGATTAATGCAAAGATTACTGTAATTCATTATCACCTTACCTGCAGAGCAAAATCTATGCGAGACTTCCCAGAGAGGTCTATCCTGTCGACTATTTTTAATTTAAGTTAACTAAGTCTTAGTTTACTGCTTCTCTACTGTTTTTTCCCAACCCTTAAAGCAGAATTTTGATACTAACTTAATGATGGAGTTTTCCAAACTTGACGTTAAAAATAAGAGGAATTTGATTGATTTCGAAAAACTGCACCCTGATGTATTGCACAATCTAGACAGAATCGAAATACAATTGGAATTAAGTACGACCCTAACTAATTAAATGTGTTTTAAATTTCACGCAACTTATTATTATAATAATGATTGCATCACTTCTATTGACCGGTCGGTGGCTGAGTTGACATCGCGTTTTGTCCCAACCAGGAGTCGTGTGTTCAATTCCTCGGCTGGCTAAGTCCTCCATCACAACATAAGCATAATTTTACGGTTACTGTGGTGGTAGTAGGAGATTTTCAAATATTGCCATTTTCGTGAGAAAATCACCTCAGGGGTGCTTGCCGATAATGATAAACAATAAGCGTTACGATAAATAATCATAGATCATTGTTGATATTTAAATCATATACTGGTTTGGCTGTCATTTAACCCATATTTTTCGGTAGAGCCAATCTAAATATCTACAGCGAAATAAAATATTTGGGGAATGTCGTCGCTATCGACCTAAATGATAAAAATGACAGAATGCAGTACTGAGTGCACGAGCCAACAAGCTTGCCAAGAGCTTCACCGGGTGCAGTCCTCCTCCGAAGAAGCAAATATTCCAGCCAAACTGCATGAGCTTTTATACTAGCAAACTATGGACAAGGTACACACAAGGCATCATGAACACACTCCGGGTACAGTATAACCATGCATACAGAGCGCTGTTCTGCTTCCCTTGGCGATGCAGCGCCTCACAGATATTCGCAGAGGTAAAAATGCATGTTTTTGCAGTTTTGATGCTCCGCAGAGTAGCCGTGACGAGTCAGACCTACTGGAAGATAGGAAAACACTATAGTCCAGGCCGTCGCCCAGTGGCAGGGCGCGCTCTTACACTATAGATGAAGAATTGCCTTCAAGCTACCGAAGTACAAGTGCAAAATATGTTTACCATATTATTTTATTTTCAAATTAATAACGTGTAATTTATTTAGATTTATTCATTTATGTAGACACTTATATGACAGATAGATCATTGCAATCACTACTCTGTTCTATTATTATAAATGGTTGTTGATCAGGTGTGCAAAATTAGAAATCACATATTAAGACTGTGTGTACGATATGAAATTGGTAGCATAACTGGTATCTATGACACAATATAATAAGCAATATAGAAGACTACCCAATCTAACCATACACTTACCATTTAAATAGACTTTATCGCATGAGTTCCGACTTCAGGCTCCCGCGATACTTTGCATTCTAAAACAGGGGCGTTACTGCATCATAATCAGTAGCGCAATGGCCACTGGGCTGTCCGGGCTGTCTGAGGGCTTATGTCCACAGTGTACATAGTACGAACCGCGTTCTGGGTTTATGGGTCGACAAGTTCCGTGGAAAATCCCCGGAAAGCAATTACGACTTCTAAAGCAAGATTTGAATAGTATACGTAATTCAGGATATTTTCAGCTATTTGATAATTTAATGCACTAGTCTGAAGTTGGTTAATATTTATAAAAAAATCTCTCACGTACATAAATTAATGATTGCTTTCGAAATTGAAACATTAAAACACCTTTGAGTGAATTTCACCAGAGTGGAAGATACTACCAGTATCGCCCTGGTGTAAGACCACCATTCAGAATTGAAACGTTGCTCCAAATGGCTTTAGTCGTGTTTAGTGACTAGATCTGAATAGCCAGGTACTTCCCCACCTTCCTCTTTCCTTTTCCCACTTACCATCAGCCTCACAACATCCCCCAATCGGGGATGTCATAGTTTCACTGGCTCCAGACGGGAGCAGTTGGGACTCTTGTGAGGTATTCACTATAAAAAAAAAAACTTTTAACATTATTACAGCACTTCTTAGTCATGTTTAAATTCGACTTACAAAATAATAAAGATGATAATATATTACCTAATTATACATTTTCTGTTATCTAAGTATCAAAAAATTTGCTTTATTTCAAATTTATTCAAGATACCTGCAGTCATCATGTTTCTCTACTCCGTCATGGACAAATTACATTGCCTTAAGAATTATATTCGAAATTGAATTCTAAGTAAAGAAAACCCGCAAAAAAACAATTTATTTACATGATATTAAACAGGTCTTACTAAAAAACGTGATGAAAATTTAATTCAATTGATAAACGACCATGTAGGTATAAATATTTAATTAAAATAATAAGATATTTTCTTATTTTCTTTTTCTTGTGGCAAACAGATTAGTAATAAAGAAACATTAAATAGTTAAGGGAAAGATATATACCTTGTTTACACAGCCACAGAGGGTTGTTTATCTGTTGTATAAACTTTAAATTTTTCAACGAATTTCGAAATATTTCCAAGGTATTTTAAATGTGGTACTTATTTTTTAAAGATATCGTAAAAACAAACACCTACCATTTTAAGAAACAAAATAGAATTACCTTTCAGATTATATAAGTTGGAATATTTTAATTTCAAAAATGAACAAAGTTGAAAATAAAGAACACCCAAATTTTTACAAATTGTAAAGATGAGAAATTATGACACATTCTTTTTATTTATGGAATCTGCAAGAAAACTGTCACATTGCTTATAATATATTACAATTACCAGAGAATAACAACAACAAAAAACGAAGATTTTTAACTCACTGTCAGCGAAATATCAACGTTGTTTTTTTATAGTTTATATTAACCTAAACATACAAAAATACTAATGTTATTGAAAAACATCACTTTCATAAAATTTGTATTTAATTCAGGCAGTATCGGTCAGTTGAAGAAAAATGTTTTCATAATAACCAAAATTTCACAAGTCAGTCTGCAAAAAATCCAATATTACCAGTTCTTTCGGAGCCCAGTTGAAGATAGTTTTTACTAGTACCAACTCGAATCTAAACTTTTACAGTCTTTATACAATGTGTAACAATAACACCGCTTAACGAATTCGAAGTGGTTTTTATGTAGTAAGGCCTTATTCAAATATACAAATCCGTACACCGATAGCAAAGTGGCTCTCTGTTTTCAATTTCCCGATATCAATATTCATGGCAATGAATATTTTAAGAGCGTTGTTCGAGGATTGTCCTGAAAAGGCGGTTCCGTTTTACGATTTGAACTTTACTAAACAAACATGGATGCACAATATGTACATAGTTCATTGAGTAGCTTGTGCAATACTGTGCATACGCCACAAAGATGTTTTGTTTATAGTGGGTTCATTAATAAATAAACGTTTTGTTAATTCTTTGCTTTTTTATTGAAAGAAAATCCTGACAGTATATTTTGTAGAGGGTTTGAAGATAAATAAATGTTATATTGACTTAACCGAAAAAGGTTGGTTTTATGTAGATATTGAAAAAAATTATACAATAAAGTGGTATTAAAAACAATGTTATTTTATTTTAATTACTATAAAGATGTTAAAGTGATTTATTTTTGGGGTACTATGCTTGTTGCGCTATATCCTTATATTGACAATTGTTTAGACCTTATTACAGTTTTCATCATCAAGGCAGATGTGATGGACACTGTAATGCTGTCCGAAACGATGGATAAAGAAGGAGGTAGCAAAACACGGCATTATACCCCAAAAATAAATCACTTTAAAACTTTTGGCTGTGACATCGTGCTCAATGTAATAACTACTCATAATCAATTGATTTTAAAGGAATACAGCTCAAATATAAAATAAAAAGCCCTAATGTAAAAATAAAATAGGTCTTGTTAATTATTTGCTCTTTTAATAAAATAAAAAGCCCTTATTTAATGCTTTTAACTACTCCCAACCGTCTGGCGCCAGTGAGACAATGGCATCCCCAATAATTGGGGTATGTTGTGAAGCTGAAAGTAGTGAGAAGGGGAAGGAGATTTAGAGGAGGAAGGTGGGGGTGAACTATTCAGATCTGATCATCAAATACGGCTTAATTCATCTCAATGAACGTTTCAATTCTGAATAGTGGTCTTACACCAGGGCGATACTGAGAGTATATTTCACTCTGGAACGTGCCGCAAGTATTATATATAGTATTTAAATATATATGTTGTTAAAAAACCCCAAATTAAACAGTTAAAATTTACTTGCGCACGCCGGGATTTAAACCTGTGACATTTAGCTTGCTACTCAAGAGGCTATTATAATTAGATATTTGCATATGCCAAATCTATTAAAGAGACATGTTGAAAACATTTATTTTCAAGCATTACTATGAAAAGATGAACAATTTCAATGACAGTTATAATACGGTCCAGCAAATATATTCTCAACTGGCACATCTTCTCTTTTCAAATGTGAGAGGGTCAGAGAGGAACAACTAGGTCAGTGGGCTGGTCTAGGGCATTAGGGGTCGCCTTGTGGACTCCATCATGGGAATCATCCCGCAAGGGAATGAATGCAGCGGGAACGTGTTTGGTGGTCTGCACCGCATCGATTTACACATCACCGACTCTTTAACCTGTGCATCATGTGGGCACAACGGCTGTAGGAGGACTTCATAGCCACTAACGCCACTATAGTGTATTAATAATAATAATAATAATAATAAGAATTTATTCCAGAATGTATGCAGGGGTAGTGCAATGCAATACATTCCATATTTGAAATAATATACATAATAAGTAATAAAAATAATAATAAGGTTGGTAATAACAAAAAAGCGGAATTTAAGTGAAAGAAGATAAAATATAAACACAAAAATGAGCGTGAACAGCCGTTTATGGGGGATATTAGCACATCTCCCGTCTCCAGAGGGCCATCAGAGGGGACTCCACAGAGGCAACCATGGCAGTGATGATTTTGTTACTAGATTGGCGTAGTCTGCGCCATAAGCTTCCCATGTGATGGCGGAGAAGCGCTCTGAAAGAGTGTACTCGTCCCTCCAGGAACATTTCCGTGGCGCTGCAGTATCTCAGTAGGCAGAATAGTTGGCGATATGCATTTTTGTATGCAACTTTTATCTTATGCCATTGGGATGAAGTGTAATCCACCCACAGCTCTGACGTATACAGCGAAGTGCAAAAGGCATTGAAAAGTATCTTTTTCACATTTGTACTGCAGAGATAAAAACGCCTTGACAGCATACCTGCTCTAACGGATATCGCTCTTCTTTGCCTTTCCATATCCTCGATGTCTTTCAGGTCGTCTGTGATAATATGTCCCAGGTATTTGACGCTACGACTAACATCCATTTTCCTTCCATCCAGCCATACTGAAGGTGTTAGCATGTTTTCGTTTTTGCATTTGAAAACCATAACTATTGATTTGGACGTATTATATACAAGGTTATGATTTTTTGCAAAATCTTCACATATTTGGAGTAGTTTCATCAGTGCGCTAAGTGACTAAAAAGTATTAACTTTGCAATGGTTTACCTATCTCGCGTGGAGGACACGGCATCAGGAAATTTTCGGATAGTGCAAAAAACGGTAATTACATAGTCTGCAATAATAATTAATAAATTAAAATGTACTAAAGCCTTTTTTATCGTCAAAATCAAACGATTTCCCAGTAAATTGAATATGACATAGTCGAAAATACATTACATCTCTCAAAAACCTTTTTTATCATCGCTTTCAGACGTTTTCCCAGTAATGTGACATAGTATCTAAACAGTATAAAATAAACTCGCTTTTCACGTTTGTCTTTTTGCACTTAGTTCGACTTAACTGCAAAACGGAGTTTTATAGAGTTTTCACTATCATTAAGAAAATTTCTTCCCTATGGTTTATTTATATAATATTTATGAAAAGTAGATAAAAGTTAATGTATACTAACCAAGTCGTAAACACATATTTTCGGGCGCTTACGCTGGCTAAATCTTATGAGATACATCAAAATAATGGAGAATGAAATTGTATGTCTTAAATAGGCCTAGAGAAAAAATGAGCGATGATATTATCCAAATTGACCTTGGTAATAAATTAAATCTTTGCGATTCTTTCAAGGATAAAGAAACCATCCTGTCACTTCAAATGCAATCAACAATGTTTCATAAATAATGATTCGAAATTTTAAAATTGGAAATTCATATGTCATACGGCATATATTCTGGTCTAGTAATGTGTAATTTCTATCAACTAAGAAATTCTAAAAATATAGTACTATAGGATTCATATGTCTTATACTGATTTATAAATGTGGAAATTCTTACTATACAATTGTAAATGTTCTCTAAAATGCCCTGAAAAGAATCTCAGACTTGTGATGTCCCGAAAGAAACCATTCATCTGTTCTGAATGCAATTACTAATGTTATCCAAATTGACCCTGGTAATAAATTACATCTTTGCGATTCTTAGGATAAAGAAACCATCCTGTCACTTTGAATGCAATCAACAATGCTCTCGAAATTGGTTTTGACAGTATCGCCATTCCATTGAGGGAATATTATGTACTAAATACACAATTTGGCTGTCCTGAAACGAGAATCCTTCCCAGTTGGACAGACAAAGGTATATAAAATAAATAAATGTATGTCTTTCTCCTAAGGATAACCCCCAGTAACACGTTAGCTAGTCTACGATAAATTCGAATGCTTTTTCGCAGTAACACGTTTCGACTGAAACTATGATATCCATTTAATTATTGCAATCTATTTAATTAATATGCAATGTGATGCAAGGCTAGTTATTCGATTAACCAGAATTGTGAACCCACAAACTTTGGTGCTGTGATACTGATAACATCTTGATGTGACTTGTATCCGTAACCATACTGACAAGTTGTAGATGGAACCGGAAATAGGAAACAGGAAGCCGGATTCAGATCTCTCTGCGTCATAGCTTGTCAAATTTGCGCGGAAAGTTGGAATTACATCAGGAACTTTGTCAAAGTAAGTTCCATCCATTCGAGTTTAAAGTTTAGCCATGTTACCGATTGAAGAAGACTACTGCATTTGAGAACATCTGGTCTGATGTCAGAATGGTGAAATGAAATATTGCGAGAACTCACTGCAATTATCTCAATCTCAATTAAACTAAAATAAAGTCGCTTCCTCGTTTGTCTGTTTTTGTCCCTAGTTCTTCTTAACTACATAACGAAATTTGACAGGGAATAGCATTTAAATATATTTTTTGAAGATTTATATCTATAACACATGCATATTATGTTTATAAAAAGTAGAGAAAAGTCAATGTTTTATAATCAAGTCATAAAAAATGTATTTTCGGGTGCTTATATTGCTAACGCTGGCTTAACGTAATGAGATACATCAAAATAAAATACTAGGGTGTTTTTTATCTTTAAACCTTATCTCAAACCATTTAAGTACCTGAGCAGCTCCGAGTAAACGTCAGCTAATTATCTAATTATAACGAAGCCAAGGAGGTATTTTAACGCTAGAACGACTGGGTACTGCACCATACCTATAAAGACCACAACCGTCAAATTGACGACTGATCACATTCATTTTAGGTATTATATAAAATAAATAAAACAACAATGAATGAAATTGCTTAATTTATTTACTTAGGTAAACATTTGATAGAAACATCCACAAAAACACAAACGAAACGAAGCTACTTGAAATAGTGCATATAGATCAGCATGAGATAGAATACTAACAACTGACACCAAAAGACAGAGACCAATCAACATACAAATTAAGTTCAAATGATATGCTATATCGAAAGAAAGAGACCGACAGATTATTTCTATCATTTCAGCGAGGTGAAACGGTTATGTTGTAAACATGGAGGAAAAATGCTGTAAACAAACTCAGCTTTTAATGTCCCTAACTGTCAAATTGACGGCAGTGGTCTGTGTTGGTAAAAGTTATTATATTTCAAAAAGTAAATAAGATACATATCTGTTTGTTTCCCCATAGTAGTTGAATCAAGAATCATGATAAGAAAAAAATCAAATGAGTACAATAAACTTTAAGCAAAATATCGTTACATCACATCGGACAGCCGTCAAAATGAAGAATAGGTACGGTCGTTCTAGTGTTAATGTTCACTTACACAGACATGATTTGCTTGGAACTAATAAAATTTGTATATCATTCCCTTATGTTTCAGAAAAAGCACACTTTTACCTCTTGTGTAAATTATAATTGTGTAAAAGTACCTAATGTTAGAGCGCGTTATTTAAAAATGTATTAAAAATAGGAAATATAAATAAATTCCTCAAAGAACAAATAAACTTTAGTTGATTGACCCGATTTTACGGACAATCTCTCAGTGGCAGGAGTAAGGAGTAAGTGTGGCTTGACGAACTGTTGTATTCCATAGGTACAGTTCTATACCCAAAACTGGGGTTAATAAAAGTTTATCAATGAGTCCCGTTGAAGCGAGGAATGCCAAGAATTTACTTTGCAAAAGATACCTTCATTAATCGCCGTAAATATCTCTAATTTGACCTAAGAAATGTTTGGAATGCGTGCGTTATTTACAGAGTTGTAATGTTTGCTCTTATATTGATACAAAATCAACTTGAAGTTCTAGTCTATTAGTTACAAGAATATCCTTATCTAAGAAACACATTCATCAAAGAGTAATACACTTGTATGAGTCATTAAGTAACTGCAAAAGCTGACGTGGATATATAATGATGGTATTTTTAACGACAGAAAGGTTAACAGAATAATTTTTGAAGCGCAGTTTCTGCAACCAAATCTTTGAGGGTGCTATAATGTACCTAACCTACCGCAGGAGTAAGCAAAGTAGATGGAACACTAAACAACTATTCTTGTTCCTCATTTCTTATTTTATCAGCAAATATTTAAGATTTTCAATCCTTTCTCCGTCCATCCGCTTTTCATGAATTAACCATACAAATATCCTTTTATTTATATTTCCCATTAAGCTCACACAGGGCCTTGTACTTTTTTCATAGCTATACAAGCGTAACATGTTTAATATTTATTTGTTACTGTAAGTAGTACCTATTTTATATTTTCTCCATTCTCTGTATGGGGTCTAACTGTATTCAAAATCCATCCAAATTTTCTTCAATAATACCAATCATTGGTGAATCTTGCCACAATATGCGGTTGTTTTTTTTTTGTCGTCAGCCCAACTCATTTCTGAACAACCCTTGTTTACGTTCAATCTGTCATTTTTCGTCTCAACTACTCAATATACTTGTATTGACACATTTTAACAGTGTAGTTTATGATAATGACAGAATATGTTACATACACACAACTTAAAAAAATGTAATCAATCAATAACTTTGGTAAAACAGCATAGTAAGATACGCTGATTTCCAAATGCTTACTGAGCTAACGGAAATTGATAAAAGTCTTGATAGTAGTTGAGGGTTGTTCAAACAAAAAGTTTATCTAATTTTCCTTCAAAGGCTCATAACGCGGGAGATGCACAAGTTCTTATAAATATTTTGTAGGTTTGTGTTTGAAAATAATTGGTCTACGTTTTGTATTGAACGTCGCTGGCTTTAAGATGTTTTCAATTAGTGTAGGTAACAAATGTCATTGTACTTTTTGGCGATGTAAATTGTTTAACTATGTGGTTTTATGAATGCTTTGCTCCTAACATGGCTGTTCCGTAACGCCAATTGCTTTGACAGGCCATGTACTAACCAATCGTATCGTCAGAATTTGAACTGTGTCGTTTAAGTTCGCACAAGTCAGCTAAAACGACGGTAAGCCGTGAGCCGAGCCAGTTGAAAAATGACCGTTCGTCCCGCCAAATCTCGATCGCCGGTTGTCAAATCGGAATAATCCTAAGACGTATTTTATCGCAATTTACTTTAAAACAACAAGTGCTAAAGAACCACCAGTTCAATTCCAGTGCTGACAGATGAGGCTGATGCAGATTTCACCATCATTTCACCGGTAAGTTGCTTGTGAAGTAACGTTACGCATTGTGTTTCCGCATCCGCCTGTCAAAACCATATAATTAATTTATTTGTTATCTGTGTGGAATAGCCCTTGAGTCGGCTATTCCAACCCCTGTTCGTTTTTCGAACATTTTTGGTGCCGAAACCAGGGAACTTTAAGATTATAATCTATCTATGCCAAAACGGATAGTGCTGTGGAATGTTTCTTAAATTTTGAATAATAATCAATTCGAACAGTAATTAGGTAGGTACCTAGCTCTTGAGTATTTACGACCTACCGCGCATATAATTATAATAGATTAAATTATTATCATTTATTTCGTTTATTTACGACCATAGTATTTACGATTTCATAGTATTTACGACCTACCGCGTATATAATTATAATAGATTAAATTATTATCATTTATTTCGTTTCGTTTTTAGGTACGTTTCCAATCGCGTTTATTCAACATGGCCCCAGCCATTCAAACATTGCGCCGGAAACGGACATTAGCGAATAATAGGTTAGTCAAGACACATGAAATAGCAAAAAGCGCTTTGCACGATGCAACTAAGTGCAACTTATTGTTAGCGCATTATACTACTCTGGAAAAGATAGTTCTTGAATTTGAAACGTCTCACGCGGAAATATTAGCTTTAGATGACACAAACGAAATTGATGAGGATAAAATTCGTGAAACCTTTGACGAGATGTATTATCAAATTGTCGAAATTTACCAGGAGTTAACCAGTCAGCCTCTCGATTGTAAGACCGCGAATGCGTGCACAAACGTTAAATTACCAAAAATAAACATTCCAATATTTTCTGGAAATGTCAAGCAATGGCCCGAATTTTACGACATGTTTAACGCTCTGATTCATGAAAACAAATCTTTATCCAACATCGAACGCATGCAGTATTTGTTCTCATGTTTATCTGGAGAAGCTTTAGGGTTAATTCGGACATTTCCAGTACAAGGAGCTCACTACGTTGAAGCATATCAAAGATTAATCGCGCGCTATCGTAACGCGCGTGAACTCGCCTTTACGTGTTGGCGGGAAATGCTAAATTTAAATTTTCCGCCCAACGATCCTTTTGAATTCCGTCGCGTGTTCGATATATTTAACGAGGATTTAACAATTTTAAAGGAATTGGATCTCCCAACGGACAATTGGGACTTCGTTCTTTGTTATTTAATTCTATCGAAATTAGATTCACCTACAAGATGTGCATTCGAACAACTGCAATCTCCTACCGAGCTGCCTTCATATTTGAAACTCAAAGAGTTTCTTTACAACAAATGCGAAGCTCTTGTACGAGACTTACATTTTTCGACTCGCGATAGCAGTACTATTGACAAACCTCTTGCACGGAACTTTAATCAGGCTGCCAAAAAACGCACTTCAGCACTTCTTTGCGATCTTAAGAAAGGACAGTCTGAAACAAATAGGTCCTCGACCTCCACCACTTACCTGAAGTGCTCCTGTTGCGGGGAAGACCACTCCATTTCCAAGTGCAAGGTATTTGCACTCAAGTCAGTTCAGGATCGCCTACAGTTTGCTCAATCACACCGTTGGTGTTTCAATTGTCTTCATTCTTCTCATTATCTCAAAGATTGTAAATCTTTGTTTACATGTCAAAAATGTCAGCAAAAACACCATACTTTGCTCCATCGAGACGAAAATGCTTCTTCGGAAGATCAGCATCAACACCCCACGACGTCTACGGACCCGGAGACTTCTTCTTCCGACTCTAAAATTCAGGTCCTCACCAATTTAGGAGACAAGTCCATAGTACTATTGTCAACAGCCAATGTTGGCATTCGCGATTCATCCGGCCGTTTCCAAACCTTTCGCGCATTGATCGATTCGGGCAGTCAAGCTCACTTCATCACCGATCGCGCTGCGGAGCTCGTAGGCATCCCTCGTCAAGCCAGTTCTCAGAGAGTTAGCGGCTTAGGCCAATCTTCCGCAACCACGTCGGGAGTCATTCAATTAGAGATCGGTGTTAAGGGACGGGTTCTCTTCAACATCAAGGCACTTACGCTGCCTAGTATCTGCGGCAACATGCCAACTGTTCGTCTAGATAAGTCATCGTGGCATCAGTTGAGAAACTTGCCTCTTGCCGATCCTGACTGTCACAAACCGGGACCGATTGATCTTCTTCTGGGTGCTGAGGTTTTCTCTTCTCTTCTGAGACCTGGTAATGTGAATGGTGGTCCACGTCAGCCATCAGCTTTCAATTCTGCATTTGGTTGGCTTCTTCTAGGTTCAGTTGGTTCGGACACTGCTCACGAAACGAAATCTTTCATCGTTACTAACGAGGACCGGCTTCACGAAGAGGTCCAGCGACTGTGGGAGTTAGACACCATTCCCCAGTCTTCACACCTTACTCCTGAGGAACAACTTTGTGAACAAATGTACTGCACTGACCACTCACGGGACGGATCTTCGGGAAGATACATCGTATCCTTGCCTTTCCGAGAAAGGGGAAGGGATATCTCTTTCCCAGGGTCGCGTGAGATCGCTTTACGCAGATTCCATTCACTCGAGCGCAAACTCATAGCAAATCCAACCTTACGTGAACAATATTCTGCTTTCATGACTGATTATTTACACAGTGGTCACATGACTCGTGTTCCTGGAAAAGATTTGCACAAGGGAAAGTATCACATACCTCATCATTGCATTCTTCGTCCAGGCAGCGCTAGCACTAAGTTAAGAGTGGTTTTCGACGCCTCAGCGACAGATGTGAATGGATCTTCGTTAAATGATACCTTGCTTATCGGTCCAAAGCTTCAAAAGAACCTGCTGGAGCTTTTGCTGAAATTCCGTATACCATCGGTAGTGTTTACTGCTGATGTACGACAAATGTATCGCCAAATATTGGTTCAAGAACCAGATCGCGCTTTCCAAAGAATATTTTGGCGTTTTCATTCGTCGGAACCCATCCAAGAGTACCAACTAAACACTGTAACCTATGGTGTCTCCTCTGCCCCATTTTTGGCTTGTCGTACTGTCAAACAGTTGACCAAAGATGAAGGTTATGATTTACCGCTAGCGCGTCGTGTGCTAACTTCGGATATTTACATAGATGACATCGTCACCGGTTGTAACAGCTTAGAACAAGCTCAACAAACGAAAACCGAAGTTATCGAGCTGTTCAAACGAGGTCAATTCGAATTGCGGAAGTGGGCTAGTAACAAACCAGAATTACTCGCCGATCTGCCTCCGGAATACTGCCTCAATGACTTGGTGTCCATGGATGTTGATAACTCTCACATTCTCAAGGTATTGGGATTAAAGTGGGAGCCACGACATGATACATTTTCATTCGAAGTCCTGTGCCTCGATCGCGAGTGTACTAAACGCACTATCCTCAGTGAAGTCGCTCGGGTTTTTGACCCTCTCGGTTTTCTATGCCCTTTGACGTTTTTCGCCAAATCCCTAGTACAAAAGTTGTGGGTTCTAAAGGTTGGGTGGGATGACACCCCCCCTGTTGACATTGTTCGTCAATGGGATCGTTATACTAAACAATTACCGCTCTTGAAGTCGTTCAAAATCCCTCGATGGGTGTCATTCCCTCACATGGAGTCGTGTCAACTTCATGGCTTCTCAGATAGTTCGGAACTTGGATATGGCGCGGTAGTTTACTTGCGAATCACGGATGTTGACGATAAAGTCCAAATATATTTGGTTTGCGCCAAATCTCGAGTCGCCCCAACAAAAAAGATTTCGTTGCCTCGCCTTGAACTGTGTGCGGCAGTTCTTCTAGCAGATCTATTAAAATTCGTCAAAGATTTATACGTACCATTGCTTCCGATCTCCAATACCTTTGCGTGGTCGGATTCAACCATCGTGCTCGCTTGGTTACGTTCTCCTTCGTGTCGCTGGAAGACTTTCGTAGCTAACCGTGTCAGTCACATTCAAGATACCCTCGAAGGGACTTCTTGGCATCACGTGTCATCTGGAGATAATCCAGCGGATGTCGCTTCTCGTGGTCAATCTCCAGCCGATCTGATCGATAACACGTTATGGTGGGCGGGGCCTTCGTGGCTGATCCAGTCATCCGATTCTTGGCCGTCTTTCGATGGCAATGTCGACGAAATCGAACTTCACTCTGAGGAACGAGTTCGATCGTTATTTGTCCAACAGGACGAAAATCTGGTGGACCTATTACTAGTTAAATTTTCTTCGATTCGGAAAATCCAACGCATTCTCGGTTACTGTCTTAGATTCATCTACAACCTACAGAATAAAGAATCTCGTCGTTTGTATCTTCCATTAAACCGTGCCGAAATTCACACTTCACTTTTGACAGTAGTTAAACGCACTCAACATGTACATTTTAATGATGATATCACGCGCTTGAAAAAGGGGAACCTTATGTCGAAACAAATGCGGAAGCTTAATCCCTTCATTGACGACCACGGTGTGCTCAGGGTGGGTGGCAGGTTATCACGATCTGGGCTTGAATTCGAGCATAAACATCCTGCCCTACTTCCTCGCGAATCTAAGCTTACTTATCTTGTGATAGACGCTGTACATCGAGAACATTGTCACCCAGGCATTAACACAATGCAATATTTCTTGACACAACAGTTCTGGATTCTGTCCCCCAAGCGCGCCATAAGACATTGTCTGTCAAGGTGTATACAATGTTATCGCCTAAATCCAGCACCTCTAGAACCTTTCATGAGTGACCTACCCGCCGCTCGCGTTAATCAGGTCAAACCATTCTCGATTGTGGGCATTGATTACGGTGGTCCGTTTCGTATAAAGGCCGGCAACCATCGCGGCGCTAAGATAAACAAGGCTTATCTTTGCTTATTCGTCTGTTTTACCACCAAGGCTCTACATCTTGAAGTCGCTTCTGACCTGTCTTCCGAAGCTTTTATTGCAGCGCTACGTCGATTTGTAGGTCGACGAGGTCGTGTAAACGTCATACACTCAGATTGCGGCACGAATTTCGTTGGAGCTAAGACTCAGCTCAATTCCTTTATGCAGACTGCTTCACAGTCAGAACAAATTGAGTTCCGTTTCAATCCACCATCGAGTCCCCATTTCGGTGGCGTATGGGAGATTCAGGTTAAATCGGTTAAAACTCATCTCTATCGCTTAATCGGTAACCAAACGTTAACTTTCGAGGAGCTGACGACACTATTCGTGCAGATTGAGGCCATGCTAAACTCTCGGCCTCTTTACCCGATGAGTTCTGACCCAAACGATTTACGCGTGTTGACTCCAGGTCATTTTTTGACTTTGGAACCCTTGACTTCCGTGCCGGACGAGGATTATACTAATCTAAAAATCAACCGTCTGAGTCGCTGGCAACTCATTCAACGTTTCCAACGGGATTTTTGGAAACGTTGGAAGTTTGAATATCTCCAATCGCTAACTCAGCGCGCCAAGTGGACCAAGGATTGCAACTCACTGTCTGTGAATGATGTAGTAATAATCCGACTCGAAAATACTGTCCCTTTGCACTGGCCTCTCGCGCGAGTCGACAAATTGCACCCAGGTCCCGACGGCGTTGTGCGTATCGCTACGGTTCGTACATCGAATGGTTCTCTTCTCACGAGACCATTAACCAAATTATGTCCATTGCCTAGTCAATGTGACTAATCATCTTCGCTTCCGCGGCGCATTCTCTCTTATCGATTTTCGTTAGTCTTATTTTCATTATTTTCTTTTCTTATCATTTTCATTATTATTATTAATACTTTTTTTTTTTTTTTTTTTTTTTTTTTTTCTTTTTCTTCTCTCTTTTCACTGTTCTTCATTCACGCAACGTTTCACAGCATTGCCCGTTTTTGGTTTCTAAATTTTCTTTAAAATACACGTTGTTGTATTTTGGTGGGCGGAATGTTCCGTAACGCCAATTGCTTTGACAGGCCATGTACTAACCAATCGTATCGTCAGAATTTGAACTGTGTCGTTTAAGTTCGCACAAGTCAGCTAAAACGACGGTAAGCCGTGAGCCGAGCCAGTTGAAAAATGACCGTTCGTCCCGCCAAATCTCGATCGCCGGTTGTCAAATCGGAATAATCCTAAGACGTATTTTATCGCAATTTACTTTAAAACAACAAGTGCTAAAGAACCACCAGTTCAATTCCAGTGCTGACAGATGAGGCTGATGCAGATTTCACCATCATTTCACCGGTAAGTTGCTTGTGAAGTAACGTTACGCATTGTGTTTCCGCATCCGCCTGTCAAAACCATATAATTAATTTATTTGTTATCTGTGTGGAATAGCCCTTGAGTCGGCTATTCCAACCCCTGTTCGTTTTTCGAACAATGGCTAATAATATTTTCTTTTAGAGAATTAGACATCTCTCTGTTAATTTCCATCAGATTGAGACTGTCATTGTGACTAATAATTAATCGTGTGTATATCAAAAAAATAAAGTTTTTTACAAAAGAGAATGGTCGAACATTTTCCGTGGCTGTTACATTGATTCAACAGTAGCAGTTAATGTACTGATGAATAGATTGAATAAACAAAATCAAATTTGTGCCCTTCCGGACATTTGCTGTTTTGAAAGTGAAAATCTTCATAGATTGTGAGATGAAGATCACTCCGAAGGTCTGAAATCAGTATAATTCCGGACGGACAGACATTTAAGATAAATAAAATAAGCCACAAAAGTAAATTATGTTCTACCTAAAAATATTAATAATTTCATCCGTATGCCTAGTTAAAATTCATTTTTCGGAACCATGCCGAAACTAATCAAAGCAATATCCGATATTTTAGAGTTCTTGCCTAAAATGACTTTATATACTATAATAAGCCAGGTTTTGAAGTTTCCGGAAATTGTTTGGTTTCGGTTTCCTCCTTATTGTACTTTTATGTTTAATGTCCACCTATTATATAATATGTTAATGCTTTCCTGTTTTATATAATATTTTAATTTTAAAGTTCTTATTTTTCGTGCACTGTTATTGTCTTTTATTGTTGTCCTCTACTAAAATAGCACTGTTATTGTTAAATTTTATTCTCTGCTTTTGTGTAAGCCGTTTATTCTTTATTTCATATTATGTTATTATTTTTTTTTAAAGGAACACAATAGGAAATTTTATTTTTAAGTTTATTATAGTTAAGTGCACTTGAAGCGAAACAACACAAAACTGCGCTATATAAATTCTATGTTATTATTATTATTATTTTGAAATCTTCAAGGCCAATGTTGAAAAATTTACTACATCTAAAGAAAATTTTAGTGTTACCATTATTTCGTAGCCAATTAGAGGATATACAATTCCGTCGTTTGGTTACCGGGCCATCAAAAACATATTTTAATTCTGACAAAATTTTGTAAGAATTAAAATATGTCATAGGGAAGGTTTAAACGATTTATTATTTTTTAGTGAAAGGACCCTTGGAACAAATAAACTACACTTATCTAATAAAAAATAAAAAAAATACATACACTTGGGGGTCGAAGGAGAACAAACTGTAAATTCGGAGTTCAACTATTGCAAATTGCTGAGTCAAGTCAAAATAAAAGTAGCAACTTGACACACTAGGCTTAAGCACAATTATAGTTTTTGTTAAAGTTATGAAGCAACTTGCCAATTTCTCGCCTACATAATTTAGCAAGCTTATATTGGTCGATGGCTGAGTTGGAATCGCATTTGGGTCCCACCCAGGTGTAGTGTGTTCAATTCCTCGGCTGGCCAAGTCCTCCATCATAATACAAGCAACATTTTCCGCTTACTGTGATGGTATTTGGAGATTTCATAATATTGTCAGGTTATTCGTAACCCGGGAATGTTTGTAACTCTTTAAAAAAAATTAAATAATGATATCAATTTTTTAACATGACAAATTTGATGTTTATAACAATCCTAAACAATTTTCATGCAACATTATTAATGTTATAGTGTATTATTTTTAATATGCATTTATTTTCGAATATTTTTTTGTATCTGTCAACCACTGTAATGTAAGTAATTCTTATACACAACTCTTGTTTATTTATAACATTACTTTTCATGAAAATTGTAACCGTTGTATGTACCTAATGTAACAGCCCCATGATGTCATAATATAAAACTAAATATTAAATATATTATAAAATTCATAAATTATTTTTTTTGCGAGGCGAGTTCAAACGTCCCATTCTCTTTTGATGTCCAGAATTATTATTTGGTTAACCTACAAACAAAACAACATTGGTTATTTAAAATATATTTATACAAATTTCTCAGAAGAGAGATGTTAACTTTATTTTCTTTTCAAATGGAAATTATAAAGGTCGTAGTACGAGAGTGAATCGTCAATAGTAATGATGATGCACTTTCACTGTTTGTAGCAAAATTTTATGATACTAGAACGTTCTTTTGTTCCATGAGAAAAGTTTTAGTGAAGTATCTGATAGTATTATTGTCCTAGCGTCTGGACGATGATTGGTCAAATTCAAATTATGTGATTCGGATAAATTCTGCATTGGGGGTCTGCAGGAAAAAAATACCACTCTGCCCCGCGACTTTAAGCAACCGTAAGGTTCATTTCGGTTTGCAGGCGACCGGATACAAAAAAAATAAGACATTAAAAATTAAGACACGATTTCATACTAAAATAGAGTCGCCACATGTAATATGATATTTCTTCAAAAATATCGTTTCTGCTCATACAATTTTGGATAATATCGAAGAAAATATGTTTTAGAAAGTTCATAATCCATTGGATTAATTACATTACAGTGAAAATTATCCACAATTACGTGATTACGTTTGACGTTTGGCGAAAAAAGCACGCGTTAATTCAATATGGCCGATACGCACCGCGGCAATAGGTGGCCGACAGAGTGCACCTCTGGCGGTGTAAGAACGAACCAAATGACTGGCGCGTATATTTAAATATGCAAAGTTACTTGAACATCAACAGTCTTACTCATAATGAAATCCCTAATACGACGATAATACCCCGTATTAGCTATACTGGGGTGGGGGCCTATACTGGTCAGATTAAAAATCTTTACTCATAATCATAAATTTTCCCAATATAGCTCGACCGCTGGATTATGGAATTTGATTTTTTTACAGTAGCAACACTTGAAAAATTTGGCATTTTGCGGCGTGTTGCCAACTTCACGTTTATTTATATGTCAAAAAAGTAATCCAAGAGTTGGTTTGTTTATCTTTGAATAACCTAAAAATGGATAATGTTGAGATTAATTTGGAGGTAGAATTAAAAAGGCGCAAGCGCAACAAAAATTGGGGTGACGTTGAAAAGGTTTGCTAACTTTTATCTTGGCTCTAATGTTTTGTTTACTTGTTTAAATTTAATATGCAAATGGAAAAACACACTTTCAGATTTGAATTAAAGAATTGATAGGGCACTTTGTAAAGGTGTCTAGACCAATTTACACCGGCGTGAATTTCATATAGTATTAACACACTTCCAGAATAACATACGGACGGAAATACACATGGATATAATTGCACGTGGAGAAAAATTATACCTACTAAAATCAAAGACGTCAAAAAATCTATTTATCATAACGGCCTCCGTGGTCGAGGGGTAAGGCTTTTTAAGGTAGCGAGTTCAAATCCTGGCGTGCGCAAGAAAATTTTATTAATTTGATTAATTTGTGTTATTTGAAATATTACTCATTTAAAATAATATATTGGATATTGTCCAAAGAAGCAAAGTTAGCAGTCTACAATGAAGTGCTGGTACCTACCCTGATGTATGGAAGTGAGGCATGGAACTGGCAAAGAAAGAATGAAAGTAGATTGAATGCTGTTGAAATGAGATCCCTGGGGCGTATGTGTGGTAAAACCATGTATGATCGTGTGAGGAATGTGGACATCCGCAAAGAGTGCAAGGCTGATGTAAGCGTAATGAGTAAGATCAAGAAAGGGACGCTTAGATGGTTTGGGCATGTAGAGCGAATGAGCGAAGAAAGGAGTGTAAGGAGAATATACGATGCAAATGTGAATGGTAGCAGAAGTCGGGGACGCCCGAGGAAGACATGGCACGACCAAGTGAATCAGATACTCGAGTCGGGCCATGTCAAGAGTCAGAACAATAGAAGAGTATGTATGAGACGATGTATGAATGTGAATGAGGCAAGGAGTGTGTGCCAAGACCGAATTGTTTGGCGGTCCGTTCTCCCTGCCCACTCCTGCGGAAACGGCGTGATGGTTAGTTAGTTATTGTATATTTTCGTAACGTTCAACAGTGGTAGATACTATAAGTGTCGCCCTGGTGAGAGACCACCATTCAGAAATGAAAAGCTGCATGAAATGACTCTGGCTGTGTTTAGTGCCCAGATTTGAATAGCCAGGACTTCTACCTTCCTTCTCTAAGTATCCTTTCCATCCCCATACCTATATTCAGCCTCACAATAGGGATGCCATATTCTCACTGGCTCCAGACGATTGGGATCAGTTGGGATTGGGATCAATTGGGATTGGGATCAGTTGGGATTCTGATCAGTTGGGATTGGGATCAGTTGGGATTGGGATCAGTTGAGACACTTATGCGGTTTCACATAAAATTAAAATAAATGTTTAAATTGTTTGGTGTTTTTTTGTGTAAATTAAACAATATTTTAATAATTAAAAAACCACTTGATTAAGGTTAGACTGTAATTTCGTCCGTGGTCAATTCTTTCAGTACGTGAAATTCACAGGAAGAATTTCAACAAGTAATTATAAAGTGTTGAACATGATATCGAATGTCGCAAATGATAATGATAATGAAATATATATCAATCCCATCTATTGAAGATCATTGTATATGACAACGAAAGAACTGTGTTTTTATAAATAGTTCGTAGTTCAAAAAAATTGCCTAAAACGTAAGATTTCCTGTTAAACTAATTTTTATAGTGTTCGTACACTGCGCGACGCGTCGTCAACGGGTTCGATGTCAGTTGCACGCTACTGGCAGTGCTGGTAGCAAGCTACGCTAGTTGCATACGTTTCAACTACCGACAGAAATAACAGAGATGATGTCAGAGCTAAAATTTACTGGAATAAATAAGAAATGATATAGCAGAAAAGGTGAGGATTGAGGTTGCAAAAAAAGTCAAATTGATATCATTTTTGTATAGTTCCCTGGCGGCAAAGATTGCCCTACAATCAATATTTATTTTTTTTGTAAGGGTCAACCTCTTTATATTGAGAAAAAAATATTGTGTTTATCGCTTGACGTCGTATTAAATTCCAAGGCTGGACGTGAAAAAAATGATCAAGTTCACATCGTATTTTATTTTATTTATTGCATCTTACTATATTATCCTCAAACCACCAATCACAAGCAGTTCGGATGAAATCTTTAGGAAAATCTGTGTTATGGACATTAGGCAACTTTATGCCAAAAACATACTAACATACCTCTTCAAACACAAAACTACTTTTGACAATATCCAAACTGCTCGTGATACTAGAACCAAAGGACATAATTTCTTACAAATCCCTTTCGCTAAAACAACTTTTGGCCAGAGAAATTTTAGATATTTTGCAACAAGGCTATATAATGCTCTCACACTAGCCATTAGACTGAACGAATTTTTTTTGAAATATAAAACAGACATCAAGTCTTGGATCATCAGCCAAGACAGATCTATGATCAAAAAATTTATAAAAATCCCTACATAAGTATGCACTCCAACTAGATGCTGATTAACAAATTTATCATTTATCATTTATTATCATTTATTATTATTATTTATTATTTTTTTATCTTTTTCACAATGTCATTTAATGTAATGAAATATTTTATGTATCAAAAAAAAATGTAAAAATTAATTCATTTATCAAATACGTCTGTCTCGACACAGGTTTATCCTAGTGAGACAGACATCGAAAAAAAACCTGTAAAAAAACTTTATATTGGTAATAAACAAAAAACAAAAAAAATACATAAATCACTTTTTTCATAAACATCAACCTCACTAGGACTAAGCCTGTATCGAGGTTAATAATTTACATTTGAAGCAAACATAGAGTAATAACAAACATAAAGTAATACAACATACAAAAACAAAATATTTCAAAAAGAAAGAAAAAAATATCTATTTGATGAGTTACCAGATTGGTAATTTGACAGTATATTGTAAAAAATATTTTAAACATAACTACTTATTATTCATTATTTATAAGAATCCTGTGTGGAGTTAATATAAAAAAAAGAAACAACTAGATAATAAAAACAGCTAGGGTGACATTCAGTTCTTAGCAAATGGGACTTATATAAAATTTTATTATTTAAGAAAGGACAAGGATGTATGATTCGGGTAGGGCTGTGAACGGAATCCAGCTAGAGTAGCATATCAGTAGTTGCATCATAGTCAAGTAGCTTGTAAGTATTTCTGTGTTCAATGTACATAGTGCCTTATACTCTTATCTTATCAGTTATTAGTAACCAAGCCTTCTTCAAAGTAAAGCGTGCAAGTAAACTAGTTGGCGAATTGTAGCATGTTGCATATTATTTGATATGTATATTGTACTCAAACCGAAGTAAAATAAGAAATAATGGTTTTACCTAGGTTCTTTTTTTGTCGAAATAATTTATTGTTATTTTATATTTGTAAAAAGCATCAATTTTATGGCTCGCCATAATTAACAATAATATAAACAAATTCATTTGTTTTTGACCACTTTATTTTAATTACACTCAACCGGTTTCAAAAGTACCCTTCCTTCATCAGGAGAATATTAAAACATGCTTGTAAATTATTATTTTGCTATGTTTTTACATGTGAATAGTTTTGTGACATTCTAGGTGCAAGAATTACTTTTTAAATTTCTAAGACAATCAAATTTACTTTTTTTGATTGTGGTAATGATTGACACTCTGGTTCAATGAACCCGGATTTGTTTTGAATCTAAGAGCCATTCTCAAAATCGGAACTGATGTGATAGAACACAAATTCAGACAAGCGATATGGTACCTATCTATAATGGACATTTTTTTACAAGAAAATTGTTTGAATTCTGTTTTTAAAATGTATTTAAATTTCTTCGTCCGGTCGCATACGGAAATATTTAGGCCAATGAATGAAATGTACATGCGCTGCGTACAAGAACAATCGGTCCAGCTCGTCATAGGGGTCACGTCTGTGCCACTGTCCTGCCCGGGACGATGTGAAGGGGCTACCTTCCCACCCTCTACTGACTGTCTCTCGTTGGGACTGCCTATGGTACGCCAGAAGCTAAGGCAGTTCTTCTGTTGTTTGCTGTCATGTGAACGTGTTAATTTTTTTTCTTTCCTGTCTTTTTTCTTAGTAGTATGTGTTTTTATAAATGCTGTCTCTGCACTAGCTTCAAGAACAAACAAACTGCCTTCGATGAGAACACTTAAACGTTTTTGGCATTTATAAATGTGTGTTGAGAGAGTCGGGGGCTTGTAGAATCTTTTAATAGTAGGTTTGTTTACGAAAGTAGAGTCTTAACGTGGGAACCGATTAAGGTACCCATGTAGTCCTTAACTCTTAAAACGTCTGCAACCAAGTGGGTTTTCCGACGATCCTATGCATTTTTCTGTCATATAGGCTTTTAAACTATAGAAATTCCAATTATTTAGTCAATTATTAATGGTGACTTATATATTTGCGCAGAAATACGTAAAATATTTAAGCTAAAATAAGGAGGATAGTAATTTTGGGTACTACCTACTCCCCATTTGCGCATAGTTAAAACGGTTCGAGAAAGTAATTGATGCCATCGACTGGTCCAGCTTGTCAGTGCAACGTCGTCCGTCAATCAATCGTAGCATGGCACAATTATCAACCAAAGGAATAATCTTGACAAGTAAAGTCATATTTCAAGATTTTTAAAGCATCTCCGCTCTTATCCCATTTATAAGAAAGCGTTATTTATTAACATAATATCCCTTAATCTTTCACGGTTCTGCTTTAGTTTACTAATAAAACAATAAATATAACTTTGGCAATTTAAAATAGTGAAAATAATACCTGCACAAAAGCAGATGAGTTATAATAACCTTTAAAAGGAAATCTTTTTGTACCGAAATCAAAACACGTGCGTCGTGCAGAGGTTGACAGAGCGACCGTTATTAACAATGGCAGAACTCGTATCTCTTTACCATCGGAGGGATATCCTTATAACTATAGCCTTATATTGTAGGCCTTTTAGAAATGTTCTGAAATTGGGCCGGGCTTTGTTTATGAAGGATACAGGGAATATAAAGGAGGGATATTAAGGTCCAGGTGATGCCGTGCCTCATTTTTGCGGATAAAGGTATTACCGGGATAGAATTTCATTAGTTGACAAGACCATTTCGGTGATTTGTGTTTTGAGGATTTATGTGAAACGCGCGGAAAGGTTTGTACTTAATTTATAACTTTGTAAGCTTTCATCAGAACTGGTTTACTTTACATTTCAATACAGTATATGAACGAAATGCTTTTTAACATAACTTTGTAAGCTTTCATCAAAACTGGTTTTCTTTACATTTCAATATACTATATGAACGAAATGCTTTTTAACATAACTTAAGTTTTCATCAAAACTGGTCTATATTCATACATATGTTAAAAAGCATTTTGTTAATATACTGTATTGAAATGTTAGCTGTTTTTTTAGCTGCTACATGGAAAAAAACATGCACAAGGTTTACTTTAAGATATTTTTTAATGTTCATTCAATATAAGTGTGTAGTGTTTCTAAAACATTACGAGCACCCGTTTTCTAAACAAAATCACCGGCTCACATAAGGACAGAATAATATTGCAACGAAATGTTCATTGAAAACTGCTACTCATGTGAAATATACAGGATGTTATGGGGGAAAGTGCGCTAAGTTCGGGACGTGATTCTATATAATGATAGAAGTAAAAAAAAGAAAAATATTTTTTTTCGGGATTCCAATGATTATTTCCCCATGCAATTTTTTTTCCCATATATAGGTACCATTCAACTATTTTTACCTTAAAACGTTCGAATTTCGAAAAAAGTTATTAACATTGTTTACTTGTACCTGCTATCGTATAGAATGACCCTCCAAGTAAGCACACTTTACCCCCGGGCACCCTGATTAATAAAAATAAACTTTAATATAAGAAAATGAAAGATTTTAAAAACACGTTTGCACAGTTTAAAAACTTTTTCAAATACATACTTCAGTCAACTGGTATCAGTTGTTTACAGTCTTCTGTAAACTAAGTAGGTACAATTTTTTTATAATAATAAACGAATAATTTTTATTACTTAAAATACCGAACTCCGAATTCAACTGTTCAGAAGCTTGGAATCCTACTGCAGCAAGCACAAAGTGCACATTTCCCATAATTCCCAGATACAAAATGGGAAACCAAAATACCAGGTGCAATTTACATATTTAAAATTAATTTTGCGAATTTAGTGAACCACACAAAATACTTATCCCAGCCTCTTTCCTTTATCTAAATTGTTTTTCTTTTAACCTGATCATCGTGTTTCTTACTTATTTTTATTTTTTATTACACCATAGTCCCACTGGCTCCAGACTGTTGCCATTCTTGTGCAGTAATCACATAGTCCCACTGGCTCCGAACTGTTGCCACTCTCGTTCGGTAATCACATAGTTCCGCTGGCTACGGACTGTTGTCACTCTTGTGCGGTAATCACAAGTCCCAATTGCTCCGGACAGTTGCCACTCTTGTGCGCTAATCACATAGTCCCACTGGCTCCAGACTGTTGCCATTCTTGTGCGGTAATCACATAGTCCCACTGGCTACGAACTGTTGCCGCTCTTGTGCGGTAATCTCATAGTCCAACTGGCTCCGGACTGTTGCACTCTTGTTCGGTAATCACATAGTTCCGCTGGTTACGGACTGTTGGCACTCTTGTGCGGTAATCACAAGTCCCAATGGCTCCGGACAGTTGCCATTCTTGTGCTGTAATCACATAGTTCCACTGGCTCCAGACTGTGCCACTCTTGTGTGATAATCAAATAGTCCCAATGGCTCCGGACAGTTGCCACTCTTGTTCGGTAATCACATAGTGTAAACTAAAAATCAGTCATTGCACCAAATCCGGTGAAATCGAAACAGTTAAAAATACATCAACTACTCAAAAAACTGTACAGCAACAGCTGGCTAAATTATATATGATATTTTATTTTTTTTATTTTAAATACTTATTAAATAACGGAACAAAACGTGTTTTAAATAATTTTCGGAGCTTACTATGCGATTTTTTTTCTATCGAGAGATTTCATATAGTGAACGTTTATTAAATTATTTTTTTTAAATTTAATATAAATATATAAGTGGGTACAGGATGTTATATGGTAACAAAATATATTTATGTTCGCAATCTCACCAATGAAGAAACTGGTTCTTATAATGTTCTTATGTTCGGCATAACAAATAGATAGATTTTATCTTCAAAAATTAATATTTTTTTGGAACATAAAAACTAAAAGAGTTAAACGAGAAACTTGTTATAAATCGGTATAAATCGGGTATGCCGGGGCTTAAATGTGAAACCGCAAAATAGTACAAAACAGTGTGAGTGCAGTACCAGAGTGAGACTGTGACATCCCCAATTTGGTTATGTTGTGAGGCTGAAGGTAGTGGGGAGGGGAAGGAGATGGGGAAAGGGAAGGTGTGGAAGTACCTGCCCATCTAGTCAGCAAATACGGCCAAAGCCATTTCAGGCAACGTTGCAATTCTGAATGATAGTCTTACAGCACGGCGATACTGAGAGTATCTTCCACTCTATTAATAGCTTATTATTTATTTGGTACATTATTTTTTACAATTTATGTTTTCCAGTAATGTAGGCCTCACTGGGTGGCTTGCCCGTGCTGAGGCCTTCATTTTATAATATGAAAATATAATCTACATATTTCATTTAAAGAAAAAATAATACATTTAAAGTTAAAAATACGAAATACATAATGATACATTTAAAATTAAAAAAATAATACAATGAAAAAAATCTTGTGTGTTTGTGAGTGATGTGTGTTTATATTGGTTTTGTGTGTTACGTTTAGGTTTTATTTTTGTTTTATGCTATGACATTTTGGTAATATTGTCTTTTTTGTTCTTTAATCCATTTTGTTATTTTGTGTGTGAATTTATTTTTATTTTCCTCAATTTTAATTTCAAGTTTTACACTGTTGAAAGCTTTTATAGCATGGTATTGGTAGCGTCTTTGTCCAAAGCTTGAATTTACCGTCGGAGTTTTTATGTTTTCTTTGTACGCTTGTCTAACTGGTCTGTTAGTGTTATTTTGTGTATTTTGAAATTTTTTTTGTCAAAAATGTAGTTTAGTAGTGTTTTAACGTATAATTGGCGTATATCTAGTACGTCACAGCTGTTGAATATTTGGTCTGTATCAGTCAGTCTATGTTTTTTTAGTATTACCTTTAAGATCGTTTTCTGTTACGCGGTGTACGTATCTAAATACTAACCAAACGTATCAGAGAGATTAGACCGCCACACGGGTCTGTCTCGACATACAAGTATTTAGTGCATCGCGGCATACTTTTCTGTTATTTTAACTTTTAACATGACCTGATTCAAGTATTTGCTTAACTTGATCGCGCCGTGTGTCCTTGGAAGCCCCCGACTTATTCCACCAACTTTCTTGTAATATATTCTCCTTACACCCCTTTCATCCTTCGTTTGATCTACATGTCCAAATCTTTGGAGCGTCCCTTTCTTAATCTTAACCACTAAGCCTTGCATTCTTTCCGGATCTCCTCATTTTAAAGTGGTCACACATAGTTTTACCACACATTCGCCTCAAATATCTAATTTTCACAGCATTGTGTAAGCTTTCAAAATTATTATCTCAAATAGTACAAAACATGGTAGTTTTCCGTGTGTGTCTGTTTGTGCGCTTAGTTCTTCTAAATTTCCACGGTCATTTAGAAAATTTCTTTTAAATGTGTGAATATTTAATACATGCCTATTATATTTATAGAAAATGGAAAAAGTATGCTATACACGCCCGGGACGGACCTACGGTCGAATTTGTCCTAGCAAATACTATATAATAAAGTGGTAAATTTTCCGCGGTGTTTATTAAAATAAAATCTAATAAACGTTTTACTAAAATTTCAGATGTTTCTTAATAAATACCTCGGGAAGTTAATACTTCATCGCCTGAAAAAAATAAATCTCGGTACTCAACGCTAATTTTATAAATTAAAACGTTTTATAAATTATTTAAACATTTAAATGGTTAGGTAGAAATTGTTTTCATTAATTTTAAATATAAATAACTTGCATCCGTGGGTCTGAAAAAAAGGAATTATAGTTACGAATTCGTCGGAATTAATTAAAGTTAGAGGCTCGAGTACCTATACCGCTGTTATTATTCTTCTGCGGCCCTGGAATATTTTTTTAGTTGTATGAAGGATAAAAATTCACCAGTAACCTTCGGTTCTTAGGAGAAATGCATAAGTTAATGTTATATTGGGACTACAACTGTGGTTTTTTGTTTGAAAGCAGTTTATAAATATTCCAAAACACTGTCAATAACCCACTTCACGTAAACAGCTAATGTTATACTATAAAATACCTACCACCTTGTGATATTAACGAATAAATAATACATGCTTAAATTACTCTAAGGTTTAAACTCAAAACTAGCCAATCTGAAAATAATTTATTCCATCCTGCTTACAGTTAGAATATTGTTAGCTTTACGATAATCTTGTAATAACAAACTTATAAATACAAATGTTTCATTCTGAAATAAGGCTGTCGCTCTAAAATAAGGTTCTCGAAGGTTGTAGACAGAGAAAAGAAAAGGGATTAAAGCGGGTTTGAAGGACCTGTTTATTCAATTTTCAATCATATTCACCTTCCCGAAACCATCAATCATAACTGTAAAGTCCTCCATTTTGAGGACAGGTCTGGAATCTGGAAAGTAGTTTAATATTGTAAGTTGTCAAATATTTCTAAAATTCTGAGAAAGGGCTGTTTGGAACTTCATTTAAGGCTTTGAATATTTCACTTCCTTGGTGTTATAAAATAATATTACAATCATATTACAACCTTACCCGATCCACCCTCAGCCATGAAAGGTTTGAAATACATAAAACGTAGTAAATTTTGATCACTACACATGTTGTATAATTGTATCTATTTTTGAAACTGTCCATCCGTGGTGGATTTCAATTTGGTTCCATAGTAACTTAACCTTAGTAACAATTCAATTCACCCTTAAAAAGTGACAAGGTCATTAAGAGCAAGAACAAAAATAAACTTAAAAACCTTAACCAAATAACCTGTGTAATTTAGTTTTAGTTTATCACTTTTCATAACTTGATTTAAAGGTCGAAAGTCAAAAAAGTCAAAATTCAAGTTCTGTTAAAGATCCATCCAAGTTTTGTTATCATTTAATTAATGTGATACTGGCCATTATTGATATAAAAACTGAAATTGAATAGAACCTTTACAGAACTTGAAATTTGATGAATTTTTCAAATTTTGTGAAACAATTGGTCCTTAATCGTTATTCTTAAGAACAAATAATGAAAATATTGAAGACAATATTTAAATATTACAATTTGAGGTTTTACACAATAAAGTTATTCCGAAAAATAAATAAATAATGATATCATTCGTTTCTTATGAAATAATGAACCGCATTGCCTCAATCAATACTCAACGAATTATGGATACTATCAACAACTGTCCAGAATGACGTGTTGACTGGTCAACTTATAACAAGATTTTGTTTTTTTTTTTATATAAGTTTAAATGATTTTTGTCTCTCACTAAGCATTTGAAGAAATATTATATTTATAAGGATTCCTAGCGAGATTTCGACTGAACTCGTCACTTCTGCCCTATCTCTCTGGTTTATGTCTTTTCTTTCTTATTCCATTCTATACTCTCGTAATGCACATTTTTTTTTTTATTGATTGGATAGTGCGTTAATTAATAAATAAATCAATAATTATATGTTGATGATTATATGTTACACAGCGCGGTTTTCCTGAAAAAATAATCACTTTAAGGGCACTTAAAAGCTGTACGTGTGAATGAGAAAATCTAAATTCACTGAAAGAATGTTCTTAAGCAATAAAAATATTCGGACTTTCTTCCGCTCTTATACAGGGGTAATAATTCATATCCTCGCGTATCCTACGTCCCAACCTATTAAGGCTCTATCCCTCCCCACGGGTATCGGGTTGGGCGGAAGTGGAAGATTTAGGAGGTCGATGGTGTCCTCGAAAGGGGGGCGGTGATGTGTAGGTGGGGAAGCGGAATTACTCGGAATGTCAGGGAATTAACGGAAGCTGGGGATGGACGGATAAACCCTTGAAGATGTCAAGCTTTTTTTCTTAATTTCAAATTAAAGCTTTTTGGACATGCATATTTTGCTAAACTTTTCAAACTTCAATTCAGATCTAATTTTCCGTGAATTTCAGAGCTTTAACTTCTTTGCTGGGTATTATCGTATTGTGAAATTTGTATACAGTGCAAGGGAACTTGTGTTCCACTTTCTGTCAATTATGTATAGATGTGATAATATTTTCTTTCAAGCATTTATTTTTCTGAAATTTTAGCTTTGATTTATATCTGACCATTTGTTTTATTTGACTGAAAAAATGGTAAAACATCCATAAATACGTTATAAAAACCGTAGGTTTTTCTCGTCGAGGGGTTTTGTATCTTACACATTTACACTAAAAAAAATTGAATAAGGTAGACCACTCTCAACAGCGGGACTATCGCATCTCTAATTAGGGTATGTTTTGAGGCTGAACGTAGTAGGGAGGTAAGGAGATGTGAAAAGAAAGGTGAAGAAGTACCCGGCTTTTTAGATCTGACCACAAAAGCCATGTTAAGCAACTTTTCGATTCGGAATGGTTGTTTTATTTACCATGACCATACAGTAAATATCTAACACCGTGTTATAATAATAATTGTAAAAGCCTCTCGAAAACAACAAGTCGAACTAAAGAAGGGCAGTTTTAGCAACAATTGCCTGCCTTTTTTAAGCTTTCATTATAACTGGACTGCTATAACAACATTATGTTATATGATGTACAGTACATGAAACGAAAAAAATATTAAATTATTCACAAGAATTGTTGAAGACAATAATAATAGGTAACACAAATACGCATAGAAACAGTAATGATAATATGAAGATGTACATTGTTAGGAAGTTGTCTTAAGTCTAGCCTTCTAGCCTTAAGCAAAGTTTTTTTTAAAATTAATTCATGCAATTGTAATCAATAATATAAATAATATAACGAATCCTAAGAATGTACAAAAACATTTGGGGAATTCTTAGGTTATAATGAATTACTTTATATATGTGTACACATAATAGCTTCAATTTTTTAGTATATTTCAAATAGTGGTGCGTATGGATGATGTTTCCCCCAAAACCACTTAAATACAACTGTTTCATGAAATTATTTGTTGTGATAATTTGTCAGCAACAATGTTATTTGGCGAATAATCAGGATCCGGGGTAATGACTGCAGCGAGACCTAGTTTTATCACAGCCGCGCTCGGGTGTCGTAAAAACTAGGCTAGATTTATCATATTTATTGCCCGCATTCCGGGGTTGAGGTTGAAGGGTGTGAGCTGGTTTGGGGTAGGTTAGGATGGTGGGTGGTAATGGAGCAAGTAGCAAAATTACTTCAATACTAATATTTTCTCTAGTATCAAGATTGAATTGATTCTTGTTTAACAAAACAACATAAAGACAAACATCAACATTTGGTTAGTTTATTGCAGGACTATACATTTTATAAGTAATGAAATAAATTAGTTGTGTGTGGGGTGATAGGGCTTAGTTTTTATACAAATCTACAGATTTATTCCAAGTTTATGAAACTTTGCACAAGATAAAGGTAAAACTTCAAAACAAATAAAGGTAATTGGCCTCTCATGAATTCAAAAAACCACCCCCATTCTCTTTTCAGAGCAGAATTTGGATAATTCTCGAAGTAATTGTGAACACTGCGTCGAAAATAAGAGAAAATTTACTGACAACGTCGGGGAATTCAGCAAGTTATTTATATTATTTAAGATTTTCAGGGCCAAAAGTATTTTTGCTATTTGTTTTTGGGGTGTTATGCCGTGTTGCGCTAACTCCTTCTTTAGCCAACGTTTCGGACAGCATTGCAGTGCCCATCATCAGGGCAGATGTGTTATTTGAACTTCATCATCAAGGAAGATGTGTTATTTGAACTTCATCATCAAGGAAGATGTGTTATTTGAACTTCATCATCAGGGCAGATGTGTTATTTGAACTTCATCATCAAGGAAGATGTGTTATTTGAACTTCATCATCAGGGCAGATGTGTTATTTGAACAAAATAACACATCTGCCCTGATGATGGACACTGCAATGCTGTTCGAAACTTTTGCTAAAGAAGTAGTTAGCGCAACACGGCATAACACCCCAAAAACAAATAACAAAAAAAAAGTTATTTAAAATTGCTATAATTGCGCTGGTGAATTTTGTCATTGTGGAGATATTTTTGTTTCTTTGAAACCCCTACCATGTGATTATACGAAGTACATTTTTTTTAATAATATTATTGTGAATGCGGTAGGAATAATGAGATCCCTGAGTAGGGATTCACTCAGTGGTAGATCCATGGAAAAAAATCAAATAAAGGAATTATGAATGAAAAAACCCATAAAAATGCAAGGCTGATGTCAATGTAGTGAACAAGATTCAGAAAAGGAGACTTATTGGATTCGACGTAGAGCGGGTGAATGGAAAAAGCGAAATAAATATAATAAAAAAGTATAACAAGTCATTAAAAGCAATAATATTTGAATGAAATACCCATACAAATTGAAAATAACTCCCGAGTAAAAATAAAAGACACCGATTGGAATTGAATGTAATACTAGTATATATTGAATAATTTCGCATGTTGGGAATAAACCGACGTAGCTTAGTGGTTTAGAGCAGTTGACCGGCAATCAGGAGGGTGCGGGTTCAATTTATTTTTATAATACAATTGACATGTTCCCAACGTCGCTGATTGTTTTCTACTTTCTATTAATATAATATACATTTATTATATATTTAAACTTTACGGAAAAAATCTAAGTGATAGTGAAAACCTCATCAAAAGCCATTGAATTATTTAGAAGAATTAAGCGCACAAACGGACAGACTACTTAGAGATTAGAGTGGTACTTGGCCAATTTATTCTTTGTACAACTGTATTTTCCCAACAACAACAAAAAAGTTTGCTTGCCAGGTCATATCGGAAAACATGGATGAAATTAGCGTGTTGGTTCAATAATTCAATTAATTATTACAAATAAATACTTAAAATACTCCAAAATCTGATTTGAGTGGTACGAGTTAATAACGCTATACTTTTGGTACCTAATTTTATTGAAGTTTATAAAATCTATTTTTGTGTGGTATTAACTGAACCTAACCGTGGCATGTGCCGTATTTGAAACCACGGGGTAGATATCAAATATCCGGACACTTCTATATCAAAACAATTTATTAATTAAATGTTACAACATATTATTAATTTCTAAGTGTACGTGCTATTTTTACACTGTCTTCTTATTGTTTATGTTATTTTTACAATCGATTTGGAGTGAAAGTCAAACATTTTTTTAAATATTTTTGTAAAACAATAAACATTTATATCGGAAATTGATGCTTTAAATGATTCAAGAAAATGATTAAACGCGTAAAATTCTATATCCCAAATCTTAGCAACACTCATAGGAAAGGGTTCAACCAGTCTGCTTGATGCGTCAGATTTGCCCGACCTGAACTTGAGTTGCTTATTGTAAGAATGTTCCTTCCACAGAGATTTATTCGTATGGTGGAAGATATTTGGTGGTGGTCGAAATGGGATGCTGACCTTGATGCATTATATTTAGATGAGACATGAAGCAAAAAAATAGGCTAAACTTTTTTACCTCCAACTTATCTCAAACGCTACTAACGCACTAACTGAAACTAGCCGGTCTTCGTGCACCACTTCACCAATAGTGGAACACATTTTGAAGATGCATTAGTACGCAATAGCGCCTCTTTTTGTATAGTTTTATGGGTGATGAGGTTATTTAACTAGTCGATGGCATCAGGAGTCAGTTGGTTCTACACAGGTGTGCCTCCGGGAAATCAAAATCTTCTATGATGTGTTATAACCCTAATGAAATCAGAAATTTAGAAATGGTGAATGACTTCACATATCTTGAATCGCATATAAGTAATGAAGGAGGCTGTGAAATAGAATTGGAAAGGAGGGCTTTCATTACAAAAGACGTCATATGCAAAATGCTAAAGATATGAAGTGACCGAGAAATAACTAAGACCATCAAGGTGAGACTCATCCGGGCGCTGATTTTCCCGATATTTCCATACCGTGTGAACACTTGGAGCCAGCGAAAGAAAGCGGAGAGACGCCCTCGAAACGTAATGCTGAATAATAATGCCCAGGATTCCATGGACAGCCAAACGCACAAAAGTGTCCAATCTTAAAAAGCCAGGCATCATAATAAGCTTTCTGTTATCTGCCTACAACGTATTTTTAAACAGGTTTCTAGTCAAACTGAGAACTTGAACCTGGATAAAATCAAAGTCTTTGACAAAGTGGAAAGTAGAAGAAGCAGATAAATGACACCAAGACGCTTCTGGAGTGACCGATTATCAATGGCTTCCAGTACGTCGGTGTCCTTGGCTCTCCACGCAGTGCAAAACTACGAGGAGTGTAAGAGCTATGTCCACAATGGAAATTGAAGTGGGGTCACGATCCTTAGCAAAGAGAAACCGACTTAAGAAAAAGAACCCCGGCAGTGTCATAGTTGGATCCATAACAAGGTACCTGTTTTCCAATTTAATACCGAGTTTGTCATAACACTTCAGGAAAAATCATTATACTGCAGCCTCTATTGTGCAAATTTTAAATTAAACACAAAATTTAAAACATTTGACTCTCTTCCAGAAAGCTTGAAACATAATTTTGCATTTGAAATTTATGGAAAATATTTGAATTGTTTCCTTTCTCGCCAACACCGTGTTTGAGTGGTATTCGTGTCAGAATCAAGCCGCGTGGTCCGCAGTCCGCAGAGCCGAGAGAGTCGACAGAAGCGGCATCAAAGGGAGAGGCATTATGCGGTGGGTAATTTGCAAGCGGGTGACTTTGTGTGGATTTAATTTCCTAACCATCCGTTCATCAAATTTAGGACTCGCAAAGATTCCGTTTATTATATTGACAATGGGTTTTTCAATGTATTACAAAATAATACTTTAAAGTCCCTAATGGCTTAAGCTGATAAATATATTTTTACTGTACAAATAAAAATGTTCGTTCGTTCAAAATCTTATATCTCCAAAAGTACTTCACCGTTTGCTTTGAAATTTTGACACAACATTGCATCTAAATAAGCGTGTGTTGTTTGTAATATAGATATCACCTATGACAGATAAAAACATGATTTTTTTTAAAAACAGCGCCATCTATTGGAAAAACATGCTTTTTCGAAAAAAAATGCTATGTTTTGGACGTAAAAATAATACGCGCTATTGGTTCTCTATCTGCACAAAGAGACTGATCCACAGCAACGCGTAGCAAGGTACAGCTAGTTATAAACAAATGAAATAATATTACTTTGTTTAAATCGCTTTATTTTTTATAACATCGCCGATCGGTTAAATGCATTTTAATTGATTGATCTTTTAAATGTTATAGTAACAGTATTATGTTTGTAAAAGACCTACGGGTGTTCAATAAATAAATTTTATGTTGGAATAATAGGCAACGTATATTATTCATGCTTCAATACTTTCAATACCTCAATAATTAAGAACAGCTCATATTCATAAAGGGAGTACAATCAGTTTATATTTAAATTGGGTAAACAACATTTACTTAAAACCACTGGAGTGATTTGTTGGCGTAATACTTTGCCCTTTTGCAAAAACGTTTTGAGAGATTGCTTTTTATAATGTGCCATATTTAAAGAAGCTAAAAATTTGGAATATACGGTGAAAACGTAAGCAATTTCATATTAATATTTCGAGGAATGGTATTAATTAACTAATATGGTAAATGTATATATATATTACACCAATCACTCCAGAGCCTAATTAATATTGTTAAAATACATTTTACAAGTTATTCCGAAAAATAAAATATTCATTTTTCGAAGAAAACTTCTTTGGAAAGGTTTTCACTTTGTGATGGCATTATTTATCAAAATAAAATATTCATTCTAGTCTTGCAGATAAAGTCAATAGATGTCGCAAATTAAAATTAAAATAAGATATATTTATTAAATACACTGTCTAGATTGGATTTAGTTCGAAAGCAGCTAATAAAAATGTGGGGTGAGGAAAAAATTAAGGCTATAACGGTAGTTCTTATTCAAAGTATGATACAGTTAAATATGACCGAAGGAGATAGGGTCTATGGGATGTGTGGGATTGCGCTCACCTCCCCACATCCTGGAATAAATAATAATAATAATTATTATTAGCTCAGTCTTATCAGAGCGGTGCCCCAGCAAGGAAGGGTCCTGGATTCGAGTCCTTGATGTGACCGTATCTTTTTGTCATTTTTCTGTTTCAAATTATAGTTTAGGAATTGTTATTGTCTTCAATAATTAAATATTTCAATTTGAGGTTTTACTCACCAAGTTATAACAAAAAAAAAATTAATATACATATTTGAAGTAAAATATTTTATTATGACATTTGACTTCGACCCATTATTTGCATTATCAATTCTTTAATAATTTATAGGTCACTGTACGCGAACGACGTGTAAGTCCCAGCATTACTACATCCAATAAACCACTGAAACTACATCTCTATTCCCCGTTCCCAGTCGTGTAACGCATCCAAATCATCAAATTAATCACGTGAAATACAAGGATGGCCAAGCCACGTAATTCATGCAGGGGAACATGTTGTCATTGCATTGACATAATATCGACTAGAAGTTTCCTAAACTGAATCATAGTTACGATATAGTATTTGTGGTTACATGATAACTCAACACAGTGACAATTCAACTCACTTTTAAAAAGTGATATAAAGTCATTAGAAACGATGAAAAAATTTTTTTAACCTAACCAAACCTACTTAACCCAGTTAATGAAGTTTTTGTTTCATCACTTTCCATGACTTTATATAACTTTTTAAAGATGTGATTGATTATCATTGTGATGATTTATCCGGTCTTCAGTATTTGTGTGCCTTTCTTGAAAAAATTTTAGTTTGTTTACCTGCAAAACTATTTATCCATATTCGTTTTGTGTAATAACAGGCGCAAACAAATAATTTGTCTTAATATTGTAAAGAAATACCTTACAAAAAGCGTATATATTATAATGAAATAAAATAATTAAGTATTTAATTCATTCGTTAAAGGCCTGCAATCCTTTTTTTACCAATAATTTCTCTCCATTTAGAATAATAACTCTTTCCATCAGTTCTCCGGAGGCAAATCTGTGCTTAACCAATTGACTCTCGACACCGTTGACTGACCCCATTTTTAACTCGGTGATCTGTCCGCCACCATATTATGAAGAAGAAGATATGAATCTGTCAGGAATGTCACTATAGTTAGTCTCATTTAGAAATGTAGATAGAACTTCAGAACGTTTTAATTGTTCGGTAAAGTTTCATATGTACGATATAGTATTTGTGGTTCCATGATAACTCAACACAGTGACGATTCGACACACTTTTAAAAAGTGATATAAAGTCATTAGAAACGATGAAAAAAAAACAATTAACCTAACCCAACAAAACCTTACCTACTTAACCCAGTTAATAAAGTTTTTATTTCTTTACTTTCTATGACTTTATGTAACTTTTTAAAGATGTGATGAATTATCATTGTGATGATTTATCGGGTCACCGAAAAAAATATGTATTTTTAAATAAATTAAATATTTTAGATGTTTTAATAAAATACTGCAAGTAAAACACATTTTGACTTTTGAAAAATCGAGCGTTTTTTTTGTTGAAATTTTTCATAAAGCCGGAAAAAATAAGGTATCAGGCCTATAAAAAATGATAAATATCAAAGTCCCTACTTACAAACCTTTTTCGGCTATGGTCAGGGCCGCCGAGAGGGCACGTTAGCCAAGTCCGAAACTTGGGGCCCGAGCCTAAGGGGGGCCCGGGACGGGGCCCGGATATTTTACTAAAAAATGCCAATGACACTAGGAACGGACGTGGGCCGGTCGCCCAGGCCCGCACGCTCCGTAGGCCCAACTGTCAGAGCGTGTTCACACACAGCACACAGCTATAATATGCGAGGGATAGCGTATTTCGGCATAACGTTCGCCGTATATTCCAAATTGGAATATATGGCGAGCGATATGCTGAATTACGTCATCCCACGCATGTGTGTGAACACGCTCTCAGAGCGTGCCACTCACAGCTCAAGCTACAAGCACGCCATGCCGGCCGGCCCGCTGTGGGAGGGGCGATGCAGCCGCCCGCCGCGCCCCCGCTCATACTCACCCCCGGGCCCTACCGACCCGATCGGCAGACCGTCGCGTCGGCAATCCGTCAGCGACAGTCATAGCGGAATCGCTGCGCGCTGAGTTTGGTATGGTTTTATGGTTTAGTCAGGTTAAGTAGTGCATGTTGTTTAATATTTTGTGAATAAATATCAACGTGTTCAAGGTCAGCATTTGTTTCACGATTAACCAATTAAGTTCCTTTAACATTTTAATTATTTTTAAAAATCTATTTCTTTGGAGTTTTATTCTCATTACTCTGTTTTGGAGAATTTGAAACTTTTTCTGTTCTCTTTCATGTCAGAGGAAAAGGATACTTGATCAGTAGTTGAAGTGTGGAGCAATAATAGGCCACTTGCATAATAATTTTTAAAAATTTTTTCCGGTTAAGGAAAATATTCTAAGACATTCTGTACTATTATTATTTTTTTAATCGTATTTTTGAAACCCTGGGGATTTTTTGAAAATTTCAATCCGAAAAATCAGACCTTTTTTTATAAACCGGAAAGACGGGACATAATTTTATAGGTGAGAAAAAACAATGATTACATAGGTTTTGAAAATTGATTATTTATTTTTGTTACCTGTTTTCTGTCTTTCGAATATAATAATTTAATTTAGCCTCAAGATATCTTGATTAACGAAGAATATGTAAATACACACAAACAAGAAACACAAGTATTTTATTTTGAGTATTCACCATAACTTTTTAAACATCTCCATTGAATAATTATGCTAAATTCGAATGATTGGTATAATGGTATAAGAAAAGGTAATGAAGTAGTATTCCTAGCAGTAGCAGGTAAGCATGAACTTATTAATTGTTATCTCCCCCCCCCCCCGGTAAGTTGTGGGGAGGGGGCCCGGTATAGTCTACTAGACTTCTTGAACTTATTAATTGTTATCTCCCCCCCCCCCGGTAAGTTGTGGGGAGGGGGCCCGGTATAGTCTACTAGACTTGGGGCCCAGATTAGCTGTCGGCGGCACTGGCTATGGTTTATTGTAAAATGTGGCTAAGTGAGTTTTTATAAAGTGTTCATAAAACATTTAAATAATAGTCTCTAAACTTTTCAAAATAACATATAAAATAATTTTTGTTTTTTTCTTTCTTGCATTAATCAAAACAAGCGTTTGGGTTTCAGCGTGAATTTAAACCTTATAGCCATCTACGCAAGGATTGTTATTGTTATCGATCAAATGTTACATGACGTGATGCATCCCTTTAAACCTGAAATAAAGATAAAAAACATTGTTTTTAACCACAAGCTATTGAAAACAATGTGAATTTTCATATAATTAAAATGGTGACCAGATAATTCATCACAATGATAATTCACACATCTTTAAAAAGTTATATAAAGTCATGGAAAGTGATGAAACAAAAGCTTTATTAACCGGGTTAAGTAGGTTAGGTTAGGTTAGGTTAGATTAGGTTAGGTAAGGTTAGGTTTAAATTGAATTTTCACTGTGTTCAGTTATCATGGAACCAATTAAATTTCAAGCCACAAAGTGATTTTTTTTTTCGATAATAAAATATCCGTCCTTCAACATTTGGCTTCCAAGGGTTTGTAAATAAATACAAAGTTGTACCCAATATATATTTACCTGCATATATAAAATGCGGTCATTAATGAGAACATAGAAGAGCACTCATTCTTGTTGCTCTATGTCGATGTGACAGTAACTTGTAACGATAAGCCATTGGTTCGTCATTCTATGGGCCAGTCACATGGGATAGAATATGTATTGTAATCGTCGAATTTAGTTCAATCAGACGGGAAACCTGTGCAGTATGCATTTGTCATTAACTTGGGCCATCTCATTTCAAGGTAGTAAAGACAGACAAACTTTACTAAGTTACGAATAGTATGATAATATTTGATTTCTTCCTGCTACCGTCACTGCAAATAATAATTAAAGCATTAATTGTTATTAGCTCAAACGATAATCTGTTCTCTGTTTTATCGTCGAACAAAATACATTTCAGGTCCGTAAAAAATAGACAAATTAAACCGAGTGCTTTGAGGATTCGGGAAATGTTCTCTGCATACGGCGGATATCAAGAAGTAATATGGATCCCAGTAAATTGTCGGTATCGTAGATTTCTGTTTTCACATTTATCGCCTTTACGCTGATTGTCATTATCTTATCACCGTCAAATTGGTATCATTATAAGGATACTGTTCAAAGGCTTAAGATCACAGGGGCTTAGCTACAAAAACTGGTGATTTGAGTTAAGCTTGGTTTCGGTAATGCCTTAATCATGTTTATTAGCAGCACAAAGCTCTATCTCGTACAAAAAGCCGTTCAAGAGATAGTTGGGCATACAGTTGGACATGTGAGCATGCCAATCTTTATTTCCATTTATCTCAAAACTATGTTTTTGTAGTTAGGCTCCTTTGATCCCAAACCCCCGTATTGTAACGGGTAATTTAATATACTAATAGAAATCGAAATTCCACAAAAGACTGGGAAGACAGCCGAAAGACACGTAAACATGTAAACAATTACAAACTATTGTGAATCAAGTTAGTTATCGAGAGTCAAGTGATGTTTTTAAAATCTTTTTCGATTAATAAAAAATATAATTCGATGTTAGTTACCAACTGAAACCTCATACCGCTAGCTGTTTATGATAAATATATCGCATCCATATCGCATCGCACCCGCTCGCCCCTCGACCCGTTTGCACAGTTTGCAGGCCCCAATACAAATATACGGATCGGTGGGCTCTCAGTTTAGCGCATTCGGTTTTTGTCGGTTTTTTACTGATCCGTTTACTGATCTAAGTATGTCGTGCCTCAATATGATATACATAGATGTTGTTGTGCGTATTGCAGACTACGGGCCAGTTGTTTCATAGAATTTGAGCAATTCATCAAATTTTTAGGTTAATTTTCAAGTTCCGAAAAGATTTTGTTCAAGTTCTGTTATCATATAATTATTGTCCAGTTATTTCACATAGCAGAACTGAATTAGAACTCTCTGATAAATTTTAAAAACATCGACGGATCTAAATTCGTTAAACTTTGGCAGTCCATAGTATAGATATACAGAGTGTAGATTGTTGTGTATTAATTTCTGATTAAGTGATAGTGATACCATATCATGATTATTTTTCGACAATGTTGACTATTCCTAAACGTTGATTCTAGAAAATTCATTTCATTAATTACCAACACACAAAGCCGGATACCAAGAAGTGTTAAGTATTATCTCGTAGCCTCTATTGACAAATAATATACCAAATTGACTTTGAAAGGATATCATCCACAAACGATTGATCCTTGAATACACTTTACTTCTGAACGCATTTGACCTGGTAATGGAGTCTGCAAAACCGTTCGAAATTTTGGGTCCAAAGGAGGATGGTAACGTAACTGGGTGGTTGGTGCTTGATACATTTAAATATTTAACAATTTACTCGTTTAAATTTTCATACATATTATATGTGTGGCATGTTCCATTGTGGAAGATACTCTCAGTATCGCTATGGTGTATGACCACCATTCAGAATTGAAACGTTTCTTGCAATGACTTTGGCCGTGTTTGGTGACCAGATATGAATAACCAGGTACTTCCCCACCTTCCTCTTCCCCGCATCCTTCCCTTCATCGTCACTTTCAGCCTTATAATATTCCCTAATTGGGGATGCCATAGTCTTACTGGCGCCAGATTGTTCGGAGCAGTTGGAACTCTTGTTCGGTTTCACAAATTAAAAAAATTGTAATATATATAAATAACATATTATCATTGAATACAACTTTTTTATCTGATTTTTAAAATATGCAATTGTTTATATTTTTAAGAATACATTATAAAATTTATATATAAATTAACATTTCTGTATTATATAAATGCTTACCTTCTCCTCTAATAAAGATGTTAAATGTGTGAATCTCAATTTGGGCTTAGCTAAATAAATTACCAGCTAAAGAAAGAATTTCGGCATTAGAAACTGTTTGATTAGTTTCAGCAGAAGTATAAAAAAATTGAGCTTTCTTCAGGCCTACAGAAATGTTCACAAACACTTTTGGTCTTATAAGGTTGCTACCAACAGCTGTTTTTAAAATTAAAAAAATGGGATACAATTTTTTTTTTCACTATTTGACCTGTAAAATATTATAGCAATTCTCATTTTTAACAGAATTCAATATTAACTCCAAACAGCTCGGTCTTGGCACAAACTCATTGTAACAAAATAAGAATCAATTATGGCAAAACAAACCACGTAGGGCGCCATTGTAACGTAATAATATTGCGTCAGCTAAATTACCACATTGAACGCCATTGTAACAGTTAATATAAGTTAAGAACAACAAATACCACAGTGTGAGGTAGGTGTGAGACAGATAGTATTGAAACAACTTAAGCATGTCACAAGATATCATTTATTGGCAAGAACAAACAACGATTATTTAAGTTATGAATTACGATTAAATTTAACCAGAACATGAGAATCATAATTTAACTAACTGACTAACTAACTAACCATCACGCCGTTTCCCCGCAGGGGTAGGCAGAGAGGACGGACCGCCAAACAACTCGGTCTTGGCACACACTTCTCGCCTCATTCACATTCATACATACTCTTCTATTGTTCTGACTCTTGACATGGCCCGACTCGAGTATCTGATTCACTTTTTTTATTTTATTTATTAATTTTTATATTTTATTTATTTTATTTGGAAAACCAAAAGTTATAATTATTACAAGGTATGGTGTATTAAGTGTTGATTATTTAACCAATAATAGGTTTTCACTTAGGTATTTTAATTATTTAGTGAATATATATAATATTTATGTTAGAAAAAAAGTGACATTAGCCTATATCAGGTGTGGCGAACCTTTTTGGGCCCGCGTGCCAAAAATCCTCAAATATTAATTCTAGATTGTGTGGCGTGCCCAAGCTGTAAAAAAAATTAACCAAATAGATAAAATAAAAAAAGTTTTTTTTTTAAATTTTATTCATAAGCTTAAAAATTACAATAGAGTTTCATAAAAATAAGTCATAATCAATAAATGTACATATTATTAGATTCTTGCTGTTGTACATTCGATGACAAATTCTTAATATCTGGATCATATTTCGTCACTTTTAGTAACACACACGACCAACTGGATTCATCAGTCATTCTCGTTCTTGAATCACATTTTATGAAATTCATTTTTGAAAATAATGACTCACAAGCATATGTAGAAGAGAAAATTGATAATATTGCTCTCGCTAGTTTTTTTAAATCGCTAAAGATTTCTGGAATGGCTTTCCAAGTTCTCATTATTTCTTCTTCTCAAGGATTTAATTTATGCAGCATTTAGTCTACTTTCATGCTTTCTCTGCCAGTTCCAGGCCTCACTTCCGTACATCAGGGTAGGTACCAGCACTCCATTGTGGACTGCTAGCTTCGCTTCTTTGAACAATTTTTTAGCATTTAGCATCATCTAGTGCAGGTGTGGCGAACCTTTTTGGGCCCGCGTGCCAAAAATCCTCAAATATTAATTCTAGATTGTGTGGCGTGCCCAAGCTGTAAAAAAAATTAACCAAATAGATAAAATAAAAAAAGTTTTTTTTTTTAAATTTTATTCATAAGCTTAAAAATTACAATAGAGTTTCATAAAAATAAGTCATAATCAATAAATGTACATATTATTAGATTCTTGCTGTTGTACATTCGATGACAAATTCTTAATATCTGGATCATATTTCGTCACTTTTAGTAACACACACGACCAACTGGATTCATCAGTCATTCTCGTTCTTGAATCACATTTTATGAAATTCATTTTTGAAAATAATGACTCACAAGCATATATGTAGAAGAGAAAATTGATAATATTGCTCTCGCTAGTTTTTTTAAATCGCTAAAGATTTCTGGAATGGCTTTCCAAGTTCTCATTATTTCTTCTTCTGCATTTTTATTATTTATGTTCGTTAATCGATCGCTTTCAATTATTTCCAAATCATAACTCAAATCAATAAATTTTTGTTGATTTGAGAAATAATGTCTGAATACGGATTAGACATTTTTTTACAAAAAATACGAATAAAAACAGCACTTAGGTATGTGTTATTTGTAGAAAACAGTGCGCACGGCGAACAATAAAAACCGGTAAAATTTGACAGGCAGCGAACTCCATAAACAACTTGTGAGTGTTGCAAGCATAAATAAACCTATCATCTTGCAAGCGTAAAAAAAATATTCCTATCGATTTCTCTGGAAAAATTGTCAGTTTCGGCGAGGAACATTAAGTATAAATATAAGTTAAATTTGAGTTGAAACAACCAAATTCTGGTTTGAAAAAAATCAACACAATGACTGTTACATTTGAAAAGAAAAGAAGAATATGAACGATTCTTCAGATATTTTTGAAACAACTGGTCAAATCAAAAAAAAATATTTTTTATACTTAAAAATTAAAAAAAAAAATTGAACTTGGAAATCGTTAGTGTGCCATCCAAATGATCAAACGTGCCACCTCGGGCACGCGTGCCCTAGGTTCGCCACACCTGGCCTATATGGATCCTATGGGATGGATCTAGTCTGTTTAATGTGTAGCATGTACGTATATGTATTAATAAAAAACAATAATAATAAACACTTAATCGTGCCATGTCTTCCTCGGGCGTCCCCGACTTCTGCTACCATTTACATTTGCATCATATATCCTCCTTACACTCCTATCTTCGCTCATTCGCTCTACATGCCCAAACCATCTAAGCGTCCCTTTCTTAGTCTTACTCATTACGCTTACATCAGCCTTGCACTCTTTGCGGATCTCCACATTCTTCACACGATCAAACATGGTTTTACCACACATACAGGGATCTCATTTCAACAGCATTTAATCAACTTTCATCCTTTCTTTGCCAGTTCCATGCCTCACTTCCATACATCAAGGTAGGTACCAGTACTCCGTTGTGGACTGCTAACTTCGCTTCTTTGGACAATTTTTTGTTAGCGCCAACGGCGTTCAGTCCTCCATTAACGGAATTACCTGCATTTACCCTTTTTTCAATATCTCTGTCAGCCTTCCCATCTCTCGTAAACATACTTCTTAAATACACAAACTCATCCACCTGCTCCAAGTATTCTTCATTCACAATTATATTGCACACTGTTTTCGTACTATCTCTTTCAAACACCATTACTTTAGACTTACTTACATTCATCATTAACTCATTCTTCATGCATACTTCGTTCATCCTAGATACGAGAGACTGTAGATCATCTATAATTTAGGGTTGATAATAATATCTCAAGGTGTGTGCTGTGGTCGAAGATTCACTAGCACTGTTGGAATTAAAATGATAGCAATTTTATAAGTAAATTAGTGACAAAGGAATAAAACGATTATAATCTGACCTGTTTCATTGAAGGGCGCCATGCAAATCAACGATTGTACTGCAAAATTTATAATGGATAGCGTGATGTACAGCGATAACAGCTAGCTAAACAGGAACAATATGTCCGCAAGATTCCTCCCATAATGTCGAAGGAGTAATTATTGTCTCTCTCTATTATTCTAGTTCTTGACTTGGCCTGACTTACTGGTTCACTTGATCATGCCATTTCTTCTTCAGGTGTTTCCGATTTCATCTAGTATTAATTCTCATATGCGTCATATATTCTCCTCTACATACCCAAGCCATTTTAGCATCACTTTATTAATCTTACTTACCACGCATATATCACTTTTGCATTCTTTGTGGTCCTCTACATTTCTCATTCTATCATACATGGTTTTACGTCGCATACGCCTCAGAGATGTCATGTCTACAGCATTCAGTGCCTCAATACATTTTTAAATTTATATATATTCATTTTAAAATTGTTACATAAAAAATTAGTTTATTATTTTAGGACGTAAGGGCATATATTGACTGTGCACGATATGCAATTAGTTTGCGGTGAAGGGACAATAAAAACAACGATCCGCCGAACTGCCTGGCTGTTTTGCGGTCTTTTGATGAAACTGACCACTAAGTTGACCACAATCGATTAATTACTACTAAAGCTGTTTATTGGCTAGTCTCAAAACTACAAAATTTTGATGTATCTACTAGGTTTTAAGTAAATTTTTTTTAAAAAACCATTTTTCTTTGTTACTGTAATTAATAAGTAAATATTCATTTCTGCATTACAAAAACAAAATAATAATATTAACGTATCTTTCAAAGCGTGTGAAAGGTATATTATTATTACGTTTGTAATAACACGTTTTGTACAGCGATAAAAATATCATGTCAAAGGTTTATTCATGTGTAGATAACAAACATTATCTTGAGCGAGTCTTTCACACAAATCAAAAGATAAAATGGCTAAAACACCGACGCGACGTTAAATATGTAAGCCTTTCATCAAATGAATAATCTAAATAATAAACCTGTGCGTGTTTTTTTGTGAATAGTCAATGCATTATACATAGACAAGGGAACGTCATTCACTTAAGATGAGTATATTTTTTTAAATTAATGAATACTATTGTTTGATTAGAATTGTTATACACAATTTTGTGACAGTTTCTTATGCTGGTTTAAAACATTTTGAGGTTAAGTCTAAAATGAATCATTTGTTACGATTATTAGTAATAATGGACCAAGTGTGCGACCTTGTGAAATACCGCTCTTTGCGGTAAATTTTTATTTTTTTAATATTTACACTGAGATAATATCAATGTGTTCTCATTAACCCTTTTACAAATACCGAAAATTTCGTTACCACGCGCAACCACACCAGTTATTAACGTCATAACGTAATGTGGGAGAGTTTCTCTACTATTTTGTCTTAAATATTGTATCTACATATACGATTTGAGATTTTCACGGCCAAAAGTATTTTAGTGATTTATTTTTGGGGCACTATGCCGTGATGCGCTACCTCTATCTTTAGCCAACGTTTCGGACAATATTACAGTGTTCATCATCTGCCTTGATGGTAGATACTGGAATGCTCCACAAAGCACTCTTTTCAGGGTGAAATGCCTAAAACCAAAAAAAAAACTAGAATGCTCTCCAAAAGGTTGGTTAAAGAAGGAGGTTGCGCAACACGACGTAATTCTTAAAACATAAATCATTTTAATTGTCTTTACAGTATAAAAATCAACATTATCAAATAATACATTAACAGGAATATCGCGTTTTTTGTGTTGATACATTTTAATTATTCAATTTATTTTGAAGACAAAATAAAATTAACGAAACACCGACCAAGCTATTTTCAGGGGAATGTCCCTTGAAAGGGGCTAAAGAGATTGGTATTTTGTAATTTCATATTATTATCTCAAAACAGTCATAACTTTGTTATCAGGTTGACTGTTATGTATTTCCCGATAAAAGTAAATATGTTTCTGAAATGTTTAACGAATGAATACGTTAAATAATTATTTAATATTCCTTCGATCGCGTTACACGGGAAATATAAATTTGTGGATGAATACAAAGTTTACTTTCAATACATTTATTTTCATCATTTTAAACATATTATGCCACATTTCTTCCAACTGGATAAAAACAGCTTAGCAGTCAAGCCAACATAAAATTAGTGTTAACAAATATATGTATAAGGACTCGTGATATTAAAGAACATCCAATATTAAAAAAATAAGGTAGCCTGTTGTCAAACAAATTTTCTTTAAAAATATATTGTTTCGTGTTATTTCGTGAACATCTGTAAGCATATTATGTGGTAAAAAGAAAAAAAAACATCGTTATATTGAAAGTAAAACTACACAAGTCGTGGTTTTGACATTATCATTAGTTTCAAACATTAAAAATACAATTTTTTTTTAAATTATGTACAATGGTTAATTTCCTCTTATATTTACTGATTTACATTTTGTGTTTTGATTATCATATTAATATTGTACACATAATATTATAGAATTAGGAATGTATTTCCTCTTAACTAGTAAATAGAAATATATTTTTATAACTGTGTACTACAAACAAAGTACCTAGTTTACATTCAAATAAAATCTTCAAAAACTATATAAAATGATATAAATGTAATAAAATAAAAATTAAAAATCTCCTGGTTCAGACTTAAAAATACTAACTTTCTGCGGTTTTGTAGAGTACACGTCCATTTTATCAAAGATAATTCCGTCCAGACCAGCGGCTTTCATCTGATTTATAACATCCTTGTTATTGTTTTCTCCCCCCCAACAGAAGTGTCTCAAACCAGCATCACGTACTAATTTGATCAGAGAGAGATCTCGGAGCAAATCTTTAGAATTGGTAACAACTCCCAATAGGCTGGCATTCAGTGCAAAGTTCACGGCAGCTGGAGTGCTGTTGCATCGCGAGTCTTCCTGTTTAACCTCGATGACAGCTCCCTCGGTTAAAAACATGACTGGAAAATAATTCTGCTTGAACCTTAAAGAGGTGCATACATCAGGGTCAAAGCAAGATATCACGACCTTTCTTTCTCCCTTAAACCTCAAAATAACAGCTAGGATTCGATCTAAATAAAGATTCAAGTCTATTGGGTGATCGAGTTCAGATTTTCCGTTGATGTTGGTTAGTGGCCATTTGATTTCCACGTTAAATCCAATTAATGGATCTATTTCTTCAAAAACCTCGGATAACAATGGGAAAGGTTCTGGTGTGACTTCATCGAATGTGAAAATCCCAAGTTTTGATTCGGCAACGTGGTATATTCTCATTTCTTGAAGTTGTTGACGAGTTAATTCCTGCATCGGCATTTGGACCATGTCAGGATAGTCTCCCCCAGTTTTGTTTTTAGATATTAAGCACAAGTTGAAGTCGTGATAGATTACTGTAACAAGATCTTTGCTTAATTGTACATCAAATTCAACCATATCTGCACCACTCACTCCTGCCTTTTTAAAAGATCCAATTGTATTTTCTCGTTTGATATTAGCTTCCATCACTTTGAAGCTTGCCCCCATTCCGCGGTGTCCCACTTCAAGTCCTGACCAGGCAGGATTCCAGTAGTTGGAGTAACTTATACTCATATCGCAAGTTATATCAACTATTGGTCGCACTACGAGGTAACTGATATTCAAGTAGCCAATTGGGGAATTAGTTGAGGTGCACAAAACAGGAACTTGCAAGCTTCCTTTAGAGTTTTTTAAAACAGTCGTCAAGATCTCGCTGTATCCAAAATGAATAAGAGAACCAGAAGTATTATCAAAAATTTTCACGTTGTATTGATTGACTTCATCGATAGGCACCGTCACATTGAACACTAAATAATCATCCTTGGTGTAAATATGACCAGTTTCCTCTTGAATGGTAAACGTTGGATTGGCTCCATTTTGGTTTGCAACTTCAATAATGACATTATCTGGTTCCTTAGAATCAAAGAGTTCTGTTGCATTATCTGGAACGCACTCAAAGTTTGAAGACAAAGGAGTTAGTTTTACTCTGATATTTGGTTTATTTGACAATACTACAGAATTTTCAGGAATTCTGAACTGGAAAACTTTGCCTGCGGAAAGCCAACCATTTTCGTATTCTTCTAAATTTTCGACTACTCCTAAAATATCGAAATCGGGTGGTGTAGTGTTAGAAGTTTTAATGATCCTTGGATTAATGTGTGTTTCCCATTTCCTGACGACAACGGTGACAGGAGACGTTGTGTTCACAACAATGCAAGTGCAGTAGCGGAACAGGACGTCCGTTTCTGAAGGGATGTTGATGTCTGCCGACCAGTAATTTGTGGTTCCTTCTCGGTAGAGCAAAATGACGTTGCTGCTTTCCCATGATCCAAGTTCTTCGGAGTCTCCTGTGATGCAAATAGTTTCTGCTTTATTCAGTTGTGGCGCGAGGACCCTGAATTTCCAGACCCTGGTTGCAGCCCGGACGGTTTCAGGAATTGAAGTTGTTCGGCGAATTCCTCGCTTGCACCAATTGATACACTCTTGAGTATGCTCCATTATCACAGTTAAAAATAATAATACCACTAAAACTTTTCCCAAATAAATACGTTTATATACCACGCGCGACTTCACTATCTTATCACAGTTCGTATCGAATTCAGAATAATAACATGGTTACCACAAGTACGAGTATATTAAGAACAATAATAATATTATGAACGACTCATCTTATCTTTAACAAAAGGTTGTTCACTCTTTGTTTAAAATAAGCCAGTTGATATTTTCAAGGTGCTCGCCAACAACAACAGATTTATTCAAATGACTTATAAATGTTGAAATTTATGACAAATTAGATGATTAGAATATTGTAATCACTAAATTTCAATATTCGTCACGCAATTATGGAACTATGAAAAAAGGTCGATAAATTGTGTATCTATGTACAAAACATACACATAAATTTATTGATGAATCGCACACATTTTTGAAGTTCACCAATCAATCAATAAAATGAGAAACGGAAAAATTGTTATAATGTTTTTGCGCTGCAATGGAAAATTCCTTGAAAATTTAGTATTTTTTGCTCCGTGTGCGGAAATTCACCGGCTTATGGATGTTTTCTCAATTATGTTATTTAATTCTCTTCTTTTGTGGCGGAAAACAATAAACGACTCTTCGGCGCTTAATTGTTTTTTTCTTCACGTTCTTATTTTCTGATATTTCTTCTAATTTATAAAGCGTAGAATTCTAATGATGCTAACAGAACTCAGAACTCGTGTAAAGATGCGTACGCTCCAAATACCGGCAGTGCACATACTAGCGATTCACGTTACTTTCTGCGCGAAATAACCGATTGGCAACTGCGTACCTGCTTTTTTACCAGTGGACGAGTTATTTAGGTCAGCCAAACAACAAACAATATTTCATAATGCATAACTTATAATATACATAGTGTTTGGAAACTAGTGGTGTAATCGGAAACTGGTAAATCTATACCACATGGAGAAACCATTTGTTTTTCGATTTGCCCGAGAAAAAAATGTTGAGTATGGCTGCTGTAGATTTACTTCCATTCATTGTTAATTCATTATGCATACATTCTTTCTTCATCCTTGACACAAGAGTGCGTTGATCTTTCAAAATTTTGGCATCATCAGTTTATCACAGGCAACAGAATTTCAAATTTGGTATTAAAATCTTGTATACAATATACAGGGTATTAATAAAAAAAATACTATTCATATTTTCACTACATGTCACCACTGTTTTTCACCACCTTTGTCAAAGTTTGAAAACCCATCTGTCAATATTTTATTCGAGTTTCATTGAATAATGTACGTACGTACCTACATTGGCGCGCTTTTACAATCACTAAATGGCATGGCATTGAAAAACAAGTATATTGTAAATTAAAGATATAAATATGTTTTAAAGTATAAAATTGGCGTCATGTATCTTTTATCAGGAGATTTTTCAATGTGGATGAGTGTTTCAGGCGAATAATTATTGCTTGTAAAAATAATTGTTACCCTTTGTGCTATGCATAAAAAAACCTTGTCTTAAAACATTAGTTTACCAAAATAATAATTAATATTTGACAAGTTCAAGTATTTCACCTAAAAATGTAGACAATTTGTCTCGATGCCATCTAGTGAGAGAGTTAGCACTTACAATGCCTTTCTCATATAAAAATAAAGTTGGTTGTTTTCAGGTGAAAAAATGTAACAAGCAGTAATTGTTGAATGAAACACTAGTATATATTGAATCATTTTGCGGGTAAGAGATAAGCCGCCATAGCTCAGTGGTCAGAGCTGTCGACCGGAAATCGAAGGGACACGGGTTCGAGTCCCGTTGGCGTCATGTATCTTTTATCAGGAGATTTTTCAATGTGGATGAGTGTTTCAGGCGAATAATTATTGCTTGTAAAAATAATTGTTACCCTTTGTGCTATGCATAAAAAAACCTTGTCTTAAAACATTAGTTTACCAAAATAATAATAAAATTTCTCAATTGGGTATAAAATTTTTACGTTTTACATCTAGTGTACATCTACTAAAAAAATACTATGGTAAAATTCTATTGTCTGTGGACCAATATTTGAACTTCACAACTTTGAGAAATAACTGACGAAAAACTGTGAGACTTCCAATCTAGCTTCCATTTTAACATTTAAGTGGCTGAACATTTAAAACATATACGATGAATATACTATGGAAATATTTCTTCCATCAACCATAGATACATTTACCGGCTCAAGTTACACCTGTTGTATTAACCGTTAAAATTGTTCATTTCTACACCATCGGAATCTAGTTCCAGTAAAACGAATAGAGCTAAGTGCAATCCATAAGTGTGACTGTTATCCACGGACTCTGTGCAGAAAAAATTGCTTTTAATTCAAATTTAAACTCAGCATTTATAACCAAATATCAGTGACCCGTGTTAAACTAACTGTCACTCTTGTTTAGACAGCTGTGATTGGGTGTAATCGCCGCCATTTCTTCTGCTGCCTTGTCATTGGCTTACTGCTATTGCTGCTCACTCCTATTGGCCGTGACTGAGGTAAACAAATATCGAATCCAAATCCAAAAGATTATTTGAATAACTTGCAATGCCTCCTAAGAAGCTGCAGTCTGATGACTCCGAAATACTGAAGCATATCGACTTAAAATTTGACAGCTTTCAAATGTCTTTTAAATCCGAAATAAGGGACCTCATAAAAACAATAGATTACATGTCAAAAAAAATCGATGATTATGAAGGAAAACTAAAAACAATGGACCTGGACCTTAAAGAAGAAAAAACAAAATCAGTTAGGCTCGAAGGCGAGATTGCGGAGCTTACGAAAATAGTTAACCACCTCGACAAAAGGAACAATAACCACGACCAACAGCTGCTCGAAAACAACATCGAAATCTTCGGCATCTCAGAAAACACCAACGAAGACATTGCCGACACAATTATTAAAATTGCAACCAAAGTGGGACAAAAGATTAACAGAGAAGACATTATTTACGCCAGCAGGGTAAAAATACGCCTACATCCTCTACCCGATGGATCCGGACTTGCTACCCCTCGCGATACCCGCCCCCGAAACATTGTGGCCAAACTCGTTACCAAGAAACTGAAGGACGAACTGATTGCCGCCATCAAGAAGAAGAAAGGACTCGACTGCAGTAGCATAGGTTTAGCCGGAGGGAAAATATTTATTAACGACCAACTCACAAGAAAAAACAAATATCTATTACGTTCCGCGAAAGAGTTTAAAATCGCTAACAATTTCAATTTTTTATGGGTGCGAAACTCCAAGATATATATAAGGAAGAACGATACCTCTCCCGCAATCCTAATATCTGGCCTGGCTCAATTATCAAACTTGTTATAACTTCAAAACCTTCTACCTTGTCTACTCACTTTTTTTATAACTCATTAAATTCAACTTATCCATCATTTACTCCCACGCTCACAACACACCACAACAACACACTCATTCTACCCATAACAGCCGCTAAAATGTTTAACAATCATACCTACACACTTGCACATTCAATATATTATCAAGCGTTACACTCGCCTAATGCATATCCCAGTGGACTTGTGACAGACAACAATAAATCGGTAATTTACTTCGCTCTCTTATGTCCGAAAAATTAATAATTTTTTATCAAAACGCGCGTGGCCTTTGCACTAAAACGAAAGAGTTTTATCATAATGTTTTGTCAAATGAATTCGATATAATTTTAATTACTGAAACATGGTTAGTAGACAGCATATCTGACAACGAGCTCTTCGACCCCAGGTATAATATTTACAGAAAAGATAGAGACACGCCCCTAACGGGTAAAACCAAAGGAGGTGGTGTCGCAATAGGTATAAAAAAAGAATTTACTGTTCACTCACGCGACTCGTGGAGCTCGGAAGCTGAAGACATCTGGATTTCACTAGCATTAAAAGACCCAAAACGCCGTAAATCTAATATTCACATCTGTTGTTCGTACTTATCCGGAGTCGGTCCAAAGCTATCAAATACTCAGCGTTTATCCTTTCTCAACAGTCTTACGTCCAGAATTTCCGACTTAACCACAAACTATCCAAACGATATCTTTCTATTAATTGGCGATTACAACATGCCTAACATCAGCTGGAACACCGCATATCATCCCCGTGGTACTGACATCTGCTCCACCACCCTCCTTAACTGTCTATCTTATTCGGATTTAAAACAATACAACCACATTCCAAACAGGTACGGTAGAACACTCGACCTAGTGCTCTGTAACACCACAGTCTGCGTCACTCCTGCCGACTCTCCTCTGGTTCCGGAGGACGCACATCATACATCCTTAATAGTTGAACTCAATATTTACGCCCCCATAACCACTTCCTCACCCCAGACGATCAAGTTATTCAATAAAGTCAACTATGACCTAGTCAATGACGCTCTGGCAAAAACTGACTGGTCTTCTGTTTTAAACGCACAGGACGTTAACACGGCGGTTAACAGCTTTTACCTAATCATCGACGCCTTAATAGATGACTTTGTTCCAAAGAAAGTTGTGAAACCAACCAATTTCCCAACGTGGTACTCATCGGCTCTTATTAACATTACAAAAGAAAAGCTGAAATTCTTTCGAGCCTGGAAACGCCACAAGAACCCACTAGATTACCAAACCTTTTCACTGCTCCGAAAAAGACAAAAGAAAATTGCTACTCTCACATACCACAATTATATTTCACATTTAGAACATTCTATACAAAATAATACAAAAAAAATATGGAGCTTTGTCAAAACGCAAAGAAAATCTCCCTACATGCCGGAACACCTAACATACGGCTCGAAAATCGCACACAACAGTAAGGAGATCACTGACCTGTTTGCTGACTATTTCTCTACCGTCTTCACTGATCATACCCCAAATTTAGCACCTGATGTCAAGGAACCTGATCCGTTAAATAATATAGCCATAAACTCAATTAAAATCAATGAAGACATCACCTACAAATATCTTTCATCCATTGACATTAACAAAGGACCTGGTTTAGATAGTTTGCCTGGTATCTTCATACGTAATTGTAGTAAATATATCACTATTCCGGTCAGCGCAATTTTCAAAAAATCATTAAGTGATGGAACGTTTCCTCATAAGTGGAAATCTGCCGTAATAACTCCCATTTATAAAAAAGGCGATAAACATGACGTTACAAACTATAGACCTATCTCTCAACTTCCTATCTTAAGTAAAATTCTTGAAAAAATCGTTTACGACCAACTTTACCCGACTATCGCTACAGCAATTACACCCAACCAACACGGATTCATGAAAAACCGGTCTACTAAATCTAACCTGGTCCTATTTGTCAACTATTTGCACAGCAATATGGACGAAAGGGTACAGGTCGATGCTATGTACACCGATTTTTCAAAGGCCTTCGACCGCGTTATTCACTCAATTCTTTTAAATAAACTTACTCGTCTTGGAATACACGGTGACTTATTTAGATGGATTAAGTCATACATTAGTAATCGTAGTCAAATTATCTCAATAAATGGTGTCTTATCCAAAATAATCAACGCAACCTCGGGCGTTCCTCAGGGTTCTCACCTTGGTCCGCTTTTCTTTAACATATACTTAAACGACATAGGCTCATGTTTCCAACACTCAAAATTTTTAATGTTTGCAGATGATATGAAAATTTATAAAACGGTCATCTCTCTATCGGACTGTAGAGAGCTACAAAGTGACTTAGACAGGCTCTGCAACTATTGCACTGTTAATTATTTGGACCTCAATGTTTCGAAATGCCACACCATGTCCTTCACCAGAAACAAGCATATAATTAACTTTCCCTATTCACTCCGCGATGAACCCGTGATCTCAAAAAGCGAATGTAAAGACCTTGGAGTCTACGTAGACAGTAAACTTATATTTAATACGCACATTTCTTCAATCACTACCAGATCTTACAAAATGTTAGGTTTCGTACTGCGTCTGAGTAAATTATTTAAAAATCCTCGTACGCTAGTAATGCTTTATTCCTCACTAGTCAGAAGTACACTGGAATATGCATCGCCTGTCTGGAATCCCAAATACACTTACTATGTCAATAATATAGAGCGCATACAAAATAAATTCATTAAGTACCTAGGTTATAAATACAACAATAATTATATCTGCACTCTCCAATCCCTGAAATCCAGGCGAACGGTAGCTGACATGACATTTCTCCATAAAATAATACACAACGAAATAGACTGCTCAGAACTTCTATCCCAAATAAATTTTAACACCCCATTTAAAAGAACTCGACACACCAACCTTTTTTACACAACTAGTAATAATACAAACGCTGCAGCCAATTCCCCTATTTCTCGTATCCTTCAAACATTCAACTCAATTCAAACAAGCACAAACACCGATATATTTTTTGATTCTCTCCCTCTATATAAGAAAAACTTTTTTAGCACACTGAATTCGCCCACATAACACATACAACCACACACAGACACACATGCACACGTACACACACACAAACACTCACACACACCTCTCTCCTTCCCCAGCACACTAATTTAACTTAACTTAAAAATGTAACTTAACCGTAAAATGTATAATATACCTCATATGCATATATGTCAGCAACATGTCATTGGTACCAATTATTGTACTAACTTTTATAATTTTGTAACTATTGTCATCTATGTAATTATGTACTGTTTGTTTCTGCAATAAACAAAATAAAAAATAAAATAAAAAAATGAATGGTAGAACGTGAAATGGTGCAACGTTGTGTCAAATAACTGACGAAAAACTGTGAGACTTCCAATCTAGCTTCCATTTGGCTGAACATTTAAAACATATACGATGAATATACTATGGAAATATGAATGGTAGAACGTGAAATGGTGCAACGTTGTGTCAAATAACTGACGAAAAACTGTGAGACTTCCAATCTAGCTTCCATTTGGCTGAACATTTAAAACATATACGATGAATATACTATGGAAATATGAATGGTAGAACGTGAAATGGTGCAACTTTGTGTCAAAATTTCAAAACAATGGGTGAAGAACTTTCAGAGATTTAAGATTTTTATTTATATAAATAGTGGCGTTGAGAAAGATGGATTTCTTTTTTTATTGTGTAAAATGATGCCACAAAGTAATTTAGCAGAAAATATTGAAGATTAAAACAATATTTAAAATTGATAGTTAAGTTATAAGTAAAAATTTCACAATGTTTTTTAAACAGATTCCGTTTGCCCTCTACAATTCATATTCTATATTTTCCATGCAGGGTTAGAAAATGATTTCTTTGTTAGGTGGCTTATCGTAATAAATATTATAAAGTTATGAAATGTTTCTGTAAACGTCATAATATCACATAAATATTAAATCAAATCAAACCCGATCTTCGAACCGTTGATTACATTGAGAAGCGTGTATAAGAACAGACAATGGTAGTTATTTAATCTTGACATTATTTTCCTTCTTATCAGAACAATTCAAACGTGAATAATAAGTACCTACCTGACATAATTTATTATTGTACTTAGTAACCTCATTTTTCACATTATTTTAGGTAAATTTCTTGATTGATTCTATTGAGTAGCTTTATCATATATTTTTTTTTATAACTAATAACCATGTAAAATATTTAGACAGCCGTGTAATTAACAGTTTAAACTTCATTATTTTATGAAATAAATATTTAATAGTTTATGATGAGTTTCCTGGTTCAAACTAGACTGTGATTTTCAGTAAAATAATAATAAAAAATATATATTTATGCTTCGAGGTGCAAAAAAAACACTAAGTCGTTGTGACCTGCTGTATGTTCATTAGTAATCTGCAGTCTTCCTCGGTAAAGATGACAATTTACCGACATTAACGAAAAAATCTTTTTGATCGACCATGCTAGATTCACAGAAACCTTCAGAAATTCCATTGTCAGAATTTCCAAAAAGGTGACCATTTTTTTATTTATTTGACGTTTTAGTTTATTTTCTCTCTCATTGACCCATTTTTGGGAAACTTTAAACTACAGATCACCATATTTGACAGCCATACAAATAAATTAAGAAAACCTTTTTGTAGTGCTTCAAAGTTTAGTGGCCGATCTTTTGAAAACTTTGGCAAAGTTACTTAATACACTAAAAGGAACACAAAGGATTTTAACCAGCGATTCCTTAGAAAATTTGGATTTAATAGTGTAGATGTCATTTCGCTGTCCGATAATATTTTTTCCAAATATTTTTTTTTTATCACAAGTCGCACGTCGCCACTGATTAAACTGCCACACGTCGCAAAGGATCACGTGATACGCTCTCTATCTCGTCTATACAGTGCTGCTGGAACGAGACGGAGTGAGTGACGTGTGGTGGAAAAATATGTTGTATTTGTTTTAATTAAAAAAATATTTCATCTGACACCAAAATGTGATCTAATTTTTTTTCAAAATATGCTCAAGAATATCTGGTTAAATTCCTTCGTTCTAATACACCCTGTATACACACAATAAATAAAATGAATAGTCTTAATTGCACAACATCGTTTCAAAATATGATATTCGGTGAAACCAAAATTCACTAATTTTACGTTTGACCGAACTAGAGAATGCAATCCCACAAGAAAATGTCAATCCAAGTATTTGCGGGACTGAATAATCTTAGTCCCGCTGGATCCAGCAGAGTGGACTTAGATATCTAATCAATCGTATAATAAAGACCTCGATCTACCAACCTTGTTTTTAGAGTTTTAAATTTATAACTATAATAAAACAAGTTCTTTGGGACATTTTAAATGATTTATTAATAGGTATACCTTTAGTTAGACATACGTAAAAGTTTAAGTCATAAATTGGCAAAGAATAAGATGAGAAATAAATTTACATAACATACCCGCCTCGGAACAGACTTTGTCTAGTGAAGTGGGTAAAAGAAATCTATGTACACAAATGAAAATAAAATAAACGCCCGGATTGCCGGCACTGAAACTGAAACTGAACTGAAACTTAAATTTAAATAATAACGTTCACACGATAAACCATATTCTTGTACAATGAGCATCATAAGTTCATATATTATTTGTGTCATCTGATAAACGGCTTCTGATATTGGACACAAGGTAGCCAGCGGCTGAAAAATCTCGTTCAGCTTCCACGCTGGTTGGCACAATAGTCATTAGCGCATTGTAAGTGAATTGAAGGTATGTGCCTTTTAATCCACCGGACTCGAAGTAATTCATTTCCTTCTTTATCAAAACCTCAAGGTTGCTTATATTATCGCGCGCGAGTAACACGTATGAGCTGCGCTTCTCTGTAATCCTGCCAGTCCAGCGGGATCCCGCAAAATTTTCGACCGAGATTAGTTCCGCAAAATGTCTGCGGGATCTCGGTATTTCGGCATCCCGGTATACCGGGATTGCATTCCCTAGACCGAACCCATACACGATTTTGTTCCCATGTTAGAGTTGTATTATTATTATATTATTTACTATTAGGTTTTAAAATGTTAAATTTAGATGTTTTTGGGGACCATAAAAATCTTTCAACGTACCTACCTACAATCTACACCTTGGTTGAGAGATCAAGATTCTTTTATTGATTTGGTCTATAAGCTTATAAATTAGGATCCATTGATTTTATGTATGAAATCTTATATATAAAAATGAGTACGAGTGTGTTTTTCTATCTTATGTACCTTTGAGTGTTTGTATATCTACGAGTGTATTATATTGTCTGTGTTATATTTTTTGTTCAGTGTATTTTAAGTCTCTGTGTAATAGTAATTTGTAACTAGCAGATTAAAACATGCTACCGCGGGTTTTCTCATTGCTGTTTAAAAACCTCAAAGATTCTTTTTGAAAATAACAGAGGGCGCCACTTGCGTCTACAGTGACCAAAACTGTAGTCATTCAGATAATAATACTAACAGATTTCATTCTTACATCTTTTTTTTCTATATTGTGGTTTGTCGTTATATTTGTTTAATGGTTATTATATTGAAATTCAGCTACTGACAAACTGGTCTGGTTAGCGGGTGTTTGTAATGTAGAATAAAAGCCATAAATACTTTTATTATTTTATTCTTTGAATGATTTTGATTTATTTTTTTCCCTTTCTTGTTAGATAAGTTAGATAAACTAAGCATAAGTGCAAATAAATGTTTTTAAAAATTTTTACGTACTTTAATCTTTCACAGACATATTTGATATTCTACAAAGAGACCACTTCAGACGGTTGGCGTCCTTCCAAAGTGTTTTTATTCCATTTTTTAAAGTATTTTACAACACCATACATGTTTTTTCCAGAACAAAACAATTTTCCGCGAGCACCAGTTATATGAAGTTGGCGCAAAGAAAGCATGTTTTGCTGATCCAACTATTTGTAGCTTACACAGCTATGGACAATAAACATTGTATTTTATTGGGAAGAGACCGAAAAAAATCTAAATTTATTTTATATTCCTATTTGGTAGATTATAATGACATATTTCTTGGGCTTCTTAATACATTGTCCCATGCTTTGACCATGACAAATTTTATAACAAAAATTAAAAAAAGTACCTATTCGGAAATTATATCGTCCGTAAGTGTCTTCACCACAATTTGATAATGTAAATTAAAGATTGATAATTAAATAAAGACGATTGAGTAAAATTATCGAAAATATAAAACAAAAATTATAATGTAGCTCTTTAAATGTAAAATTAAAACAAATAAAAAAAATACTTTTACAATTTTAAAGAACCACATTGAATCTTGCTTCTTGGCCACAATCACAATCATTATCAATTACCGTTTACCAAAAACCTTTCCATTATTTTTTTCAAAGAACCAACTAAACCTTTTCTGAACCACTTGTGCTAATGTGTCTACTATACTGGGTGTCCGGGGCTGCGCTTACTTCGAGAGGTGATTCTACATTGTTATGTATGGCCATGTTGGCAGTCCTGATGCGTCACGTGGGAGATTATAACGAGTGTGCGGAGTGTCAATAAACGTCTTAGGTCTGAGTCAACAGTCTTTTATTTTTAATAATCCCCGATATAATAATTGGCGACGAGGATAATCGAAAAAGTTAAATTAATAACGAGTAATATTAAGTCCAGTGTAAAACAGTGATTTCGTCTTGTTTTTTCAATCATTTTAACATGTCTACGAGTACTTTGCCAGTGCCGCAATACGAGTCGAGTTGTGAAACCTTCGGAATGTTTTTAGAACGTGTTCAAATTTATTTAAAAGTAATTAATATTACGGACAAAGAGAAAATTGGATATCTTTGTATGATTATTGGTGCGGAAAAATATAAAATTTTAAAAGAAACAGTTCATCCGAAAAATATTGAAGAGTTAACTTATAACGAGATTGTAACAACACTTCAAAATAAATATGAAGAAAAAAAATGTACGATCGCCCAAAGATATAAATTTTATAATCGTCAGCAACAGTCGAACGAGGGAATTGATGATTACATTTCAGAAATAAAAAGTCTGTCAATATCATGTAATTTTGGAGCATTTCTGGATGAAGCCTTGAGGGATAAATTCAGAGGCGGATTTGCAGTCTTGGCCGCCCTAGGCCCTAAGGCCCCAGACCATGTAGCCGCCCCTTTCTCAGTACCCATCATATTGACCAGGAGTATCCAAACTTTTCAGTAAGTTCCTAGGGTCAAAACCGTTTTAATTTTCCTGCCATTATCATTCATGGTTCATGGGGTGAGTTTTGTCCATGTCTTGGCGGCGGATACGTCTGCCCACCTGCTGCGCGGTGGGCCGGATCGAGAGAGACTGGGTGAGGGAGGCTTTTTGACCTTTTCAGCCGGACTATCTTGACCCATCGCCTTGCACCGCAGTTGGAGGGATGTATTCATACGTATGTCACTCCTGGACACACTAATCCCCAGATTCCTACCCACCCCTCATACATTTTCCTTTTCAGAACTTCCTATCCTTCCCTTCCTTAAAAAGACCCTCCACACAGCATCACCTAAGATGACATAGGTCGTGAGGGAAAATATTTTCCTCAAAACCTCCTGTGTGGAATTAATGTAAAAAAATACGCTTGCTAAATTCGCTAGTTCAATTACTGTATAATTGTCGATTGTCGCAGGCCGGATTCATGACATTGGCGGGCCGTTGTTTGGAGACCCCTGATATAGACTATAGACTACATAATGAATTTACTTTATTGACAACTTTTATTGAAATCGATTCAGAAATTTAGTTAAATATAATAGCTGCTAGTTTGTAATACTTTCTAAGGTTCAAGGATTTGAATAAAACATTTAAAACAGTTTTAGGTTTAATTTATTTAACTAGTTTCAGGTTTATTCTCATACAATAATATATAAGTGTTTCACAGTTACAATTAGGGTTGCCAGATACGGGCTGGATAAAAAGTTATTATTAAGTCTCCAAACAAATAAAAGAAATCAGCACCTCTTTTAAATAAAAATCAACTTAAGGTACATATTCGAATATAATAACTAAACTTAAAATACAAATTAAAACGTTGGTAAAAAAATTTACGTATATCATTATCTAACATAAAAAAAATGAACTCAAAACAAATATCTGGCAGTTACAATTCTCGTCTGCACTTAAGTGCAGCAAAATCATTAATTAGATCTTCGCAATCCAATTTCCTTAAAAAATCTGCTTCTATGTTAAGCAAAGCAAGATTGTTCAGCCTTTGCTCCGCCATTGTTGTGCGTAAATAATTTTTTACACGTCGTAAACAAGAAAATGATCGTTCTCCAGAACAGTTACTGGCGGGAGTACACACACACATTCGAAGAGCAATATCCACGTTTGGATAAATGATTTGAAGATCTTCAGTTCGTAACCATTTTAACAAACTGACAGCATTGTTTCAATCCTTATTTTTCACACTGCAGTGAGCACGAAAATGGAGACATTCTTCTGAAAAATGGGCTTCTAAATCACTAGAATAAATCATTTGCAATGATTTTGCCTTTTCTTCGACTTCAGACGGGCTTAGTTTTGTCAATTGAGTAATAAAATTAAATTTATTATAAAGTGATTTGTAAGCACCCAGTCGTTTTTTTAGTTCTGCTGATAAGGAATCGATTATTATTAAAAAAGTAGCGATTCTGAAATTTTCGCGGCCGTTTTTTTGTTGCATCTCTTCACCTGTATTATTCTCGCCAGGAAGTAGCTTAGGCTTTCGATTGCGTCGAAAATCTCTTTCATATTCCTGTAAAAAGGACAGTTTTTTGGCTTGGTTTTCGAAATCATCGAAATTATCTCGCATTTCGCCAATAAAATATATAAGTAAAAATAAATAAAAATCCTTTGCCTCTTAATCCTATTCCTACGTTCCTCCACCCCCCCCCTTTTTCATAGATTTTAACTAAAAATGAATATATTTTTATTTTTTAAAGAAAATACCTTTATAATGTCACACTTTATTATTCACTACCATCAGTGGAAAGTTAATAATTGGCATAAATAACATCTTATTATTGTATTATTTTATAATCTTTGATTTATTTATTTATTATAGCTTTTGTAAGGTGATTAAGAGCGTGTTCACACAGAGCTATAATATGCGTGGGATGGCATATTTCGGCATATCGCTCGCCGTACATTCTAAATTGGAAAATATGGCGAGCGATATGCTGAAATACGCCATCCCAAGCATATTATAGCTCTGTGTGTGTACACGCTATTATGCATAACAATACCTAACGCGGTTCAGTCACTAGCGCAACTGAATCACGGTAGGGATTGGAAATACGGCTGCGGGGCGTGGGGGCGCGCTGTGTGCTGTGTGTGAACACGCTCTTTGCATATCGCTATTTCGTACGTAGAATATTTAGGTACTTAGGAAGTAATTTCTTGTTATCATTTGTGACTTTTTTTGTCACGATTGGCCGCCCCTAATATCTGGCCGCCCTAGGCCCGGGCCTACATAGGCCTAAGGGCAAATCCGCCTCTGGATAAATTGGTGTGCGGTGTGAAAAATGAAGCCATGACTATAAGATTACTGTCTGAAGATGAATCGCTGAGTTTCGAAAAAGCAAAAAAAATTGTGAAGAATATGGAGACAGTAAGTTGTTCTGCAGAAATATTACACAAAGAAGATCTTTCATCGGGAGTTTTTGAAGTAAAGCCGAAAACGTCACGTCAAAGGAGTACTAGTCCGCAACAAGGTCAAAGGAGTTCAATGTCATCAAGTCGTCTTTCATCTCCATCACGTGGAAATCCCAGAAAAAGATGCGAGAGGTGTTTTATCAGTCATCAACCAGAGTCATGTCCGTCAAGGAATTGGAAATGTTACAAGTGTAATACATACGGTCATACGTCAAAATTTTGTTCTAGTGTAAAATCAATTGTTATTAATCATGTAAAATGTGTGGATAATATAAATGTTTTAAATATGTCCGTGTCTGAAACAGCTAATATTGATTTGTTTGTAAACGGTAGGAAAATGTCCTTCATGATTGACACAGGGAGTTCATCGACCTTGATAAGTCACAAAATGTACATATAATTTTTCAAAACTTGTAAATTAAGTCAGTTCTATGGTAATTTGTTTACAGCAAATAGTCAAAATTTATATTGTTTTGGATTTTTTATTGCAAAAGTAAGTGTAAAAGATGATTCTAAATTGGTCGTGGATTTACCAGTATTAGTTATTAAAAATCTATCGTCTGAAGCTATTCTTGGTAGGAATTGGATAAATGTTTTGAATCCGTCTTGGGAAAATACATTTATAAATTCTTTTATGTCAAATATTGGTAATGATAATACTGTAAATTCAGTGTCTGTCAGTGGAAAAAATAAATCAAACATTGTCGAAAAAATTGTCACAAAAATATTTAAATTCTTTTTCTAAAACGAATAACGACATACCAATTAAAGAGTTTTCGGTAAATTTAAGTTTAAAAAATAATTCAACTCCTGTTTTCCACAAAGCATATGAGGTCCCTTATGCACTGCGTGCAGAAGTATGCCAAGAGCTAGATCGTCTTGAAAGCGAAGGCATAATTTCTAAAGTTAAATATAGTACTTGGTCTTCTCCAATAGTTTGTGTACCAAAACAAAATGGAAAAATACGTTTATGTGCAGATTTAAAATCTACAGTCAATCCACAATTGAGAATTCATCAATATCCTATTCCACGTCCAGAGGATATTTGTAATAAATTTTCAGGTTGTCAAGTATTTTGTAAATTAGACTTAACAAATGCATATTTACAGTTGTCTGTGTCAGATTCTAGTAAAGAATTACTTACAATTAATACATGTAATGGTTTATATGTTTACAATCGTTTACCTTTTGGGTTGTCATCGGCTCCTGCCACATTTCAAATGGTCATTGATACAGTCTTGGGAGGCATAAAAAACTGTGTTGCATACATTGATGATATTTGTGTAGGTGGTAAAGATGAAACGGAGTGTTGTAATACTTTAGAAAAAGTTTTGTCAAAGTTAAATGAGTTTAATATAAAAATTAATGTGTCAAAAAGTGAATTTTTTGTATCTTCTTTTGAATTTTTAGGTTTTACTTTGTCAGGTCAAGGCAAAAGTCCGTCTTTGTCGAAAGTTGAGAAAATTAAGTCTACTGGGTGTCCAGAAAATGTTACTCAACTAAAATCGTATTTGTCAATGTTGAATTTTTATAGGAATTTTATTCCTATGTGTCCTACTGTACTAGAACCACTCCATAATTTATTAAGAAAGAATGTAGAATGGTGTTGGTCTGATGAATGCGAAAAAGCATTTATAAATAGTAAGTCTCTCTTGTCAGATAAAACTATGTTAGTTTTATTTGATCCGTCAAAACCATTGTGTCTTACAGTCGACTCCAGTGCATACGGTGTCGGATGTGTCTTAAGTCATGTCGTAAAGAATCAAGAATTTCCTATAGCTTTTGAGTCTGCAACGTTAAATTCAGCTCAAAGAAATTATAGCCAATTGCACAAGGAAGCCCTTGCTGTTATTTTTGGAATCAAGAAATTTCATAAATATTTAATTGGTCGTCATTTTACTATATATACTGATCATGCTCCATTGTTGTCTTTATTTGCCGAAGATAAAAAAGTCCCCGTTTTAGCTGCATCACGTCTCATAAGATGGTCTATAATATTGTCTGCGTACAATTATAAATTAGTTTTTAAAAATGGACTAAAAATTCCTCAAGCTGATGTGATGTCACGTTTGCCAAGTGAACAACAATTTAATGTAGAGGAATGTAATTTTGTATACATGTCAACACCCTTAATTCCATTTTCAGAAGTTGAAAGTCATTCTGAAAAAGATGAAATGTTATCTAAAGTCATTAAGTATGTTTCAATCGGTTGGATTGAAAACTTGTCAAGTCCAGAAATTAAAAAATATTTCAAGTTCAGAAATTTACTGTCGGTCAAGGGAAAATGTCTTTTATTTGGTGACAGAATTGTAATACCAGAATCTCTTAAGTCTAAAGTCTTAAATTTAATACATTATGGTCATCCTGGTATAGTCAGATCAAAAATTCTTGCTCGTTCTTATGTTTGGTGGTTAGGTATGAATCAAGATATTGAAGATATTATTTCTAGATGTGAAATGTGTCAGTCGGTACAAAAAGCTAACAAAAATGTGCGTCATAATTGGCCTATTGCTGAAAGTCCATGGGAAAGAGTCCATTTGGATTTTTTTGACTTAAAAGGTTCCAAATACTTGTTAGTTTGTGATTCATATTCAAAGTGGATAGAATGTTTTTATATGAAAAATACTAAATATTCGGATTTGTTATCAAAATTAAGTGAAGTTTTTTTCCAGATTTGCGTTTCCGAAAACTATTGTTTGTGATAACGGTCCTCCATTTTCATGTAAAGAATTTTCTATTTTTTGTAAAGAAAAATCTATTAAACTATTATTTTCTCCACCATATAATCCCGAGTCAAATGGATTAGCAGAACGATCTGTTCAAACATTCAAAAAGATTTTAATTAAATTTATGTTTTCAAAAAATTCTAAATTTTTGTCACCAGCTCAACGTCTAATAGATTGTTTGTATACTTATCGTTCCACCCCTACTTCTGTCACGGGTTTGTCTCCTATGGCTAAAATATTTTCGTATGAGCCACGTACACCTCTTCATGTTTTGACAGAAGAAAATAATGTAAATAAAAGTAAGCAATCAAGTAAAAATGCATTGACAGAGTATGAGGAAAATGATAATGTATTGGTATACTTAAGACATTTGAAAGGTCCTATGAAATGGGTTCAGGGAACTATTAAGTTAAAATTAAGTTCATGGGTGTATTTAATTCTTTTTTATCGGAGGAGAGGTAAAAAAGGTCCATGTTAACCAAATAAAAAAAGTTGCATAAAGTTAAAATCAAATTATGAAAATCCCGATAAATGGTATGACTTGGGAAGTCAAGAAAATAAAAATGATAGTGAGCCTTTACCCAGCACTAGTAGGAAATCTGATGTAGTAACTAGGGCTGGCAGATTGGTGAAACCTCCTGTCAGATTTAGTCATAGTGATTATGTTTAAGTTTTATTTGGTATTGTAAATTGTTTGAAAATAAAAAAAAAATAAAGGAGGAAAGGATGTTATGTATGGCCATGTTGGCAGTCCTGATGCGTCACGTGGGAGATTATAACGAGTGTGCGGAGTGTCAATAAACGTCTTAGGTCTGAGTCAACAGTCTTTTATTTTTAATAATCCCCGATATAATACATGATGATAGAAGTAAACAAGTTAAATAACTTTTGCGAAATTCTAATGTTTATTTTCCGATACAAAAATATTTTTCCATACATGAATACTTTTTTTTCCCAAAAAAACAATTCATATTTTTTACCCAAAATCTACCTAAATTTGAATTTTGACCAAATTTTTCTTTTTTTTTTACTTCTTAAATCATGTAGAATCACCCCCCCCCCCTGAAATTAGCGCACTTTTTACCCCGGACACCCATGACTTTCACTGTAGTGGCAGACACATTTTGCGATAGCTTCCAGTACAAAATATCATATTTTAAATTGAATAAAACTTTATTGTTTCTTATTTATGTGTTTAGATACTTAGGGTCTTACTACTGAACATGTTTTAAATTTTACACAACTGATTGATATCTGGTAAAGGTAACGTCCCTGCTCCGCATCGCACGCATCGGACGGATCCCATCAAACGGATTTTAGAATTCTTTGTGTAGTTAGTCATACAATTGTATTCACTGATCCGAGCTCGAGGGACCGCAAGCACCGGGCCATAGTAATGCCGATGCAAATTCTGGGAGGGGTAACTATTCCGATGCATACCGATGACGTCACACCGATTGCCGATCCAAAGGACGCACTCGAGCGCTCGGCCACCTTTCACATTCGGCTCGCGCATTCAGTTCGTCCGCTCAAAACACTCAACAAAAATCCAAATGCTAATTTGAAAAATATATATTTTTAAATAATTAACAAATGTTAATAATGTAACGGTAACTTAATCAGACTCAATGTAGTGGAATTTAAACGACAGAGCAGAGACCACAGCTCAGGATTATGGGACTAGTTTTCTGTCTAGTAGGTAGGAAAACAGTAAATAAAAGAAGATGAACTTTATAAAACTCTAATGTAACCATCAAAAGAACAAAACATGGGAGTGCAAAGTTATACCAATGAAACATTAAGAATACAAAACATAAACATACCAGATGGACTCCTGAACACACTAAACTAACTAAACGAAGCCGAATATTGTAGGAAAACAACGGATGCCGAACGAAAACTTGATTCTGGTAGAGGGGAACGGACCCGGGACGGGACCACGGATCGACCGGGGACGGCGTGGAATCCAGGGAACCTAGGTCATCCTTCTATTTGGGGAAGAAGGGCTCTACACCTCCAAGGAGCGTCTCTAGCCTCAGGCTGTCTCAAGAATCTCCATCCGAAAAGCACGTGGTCCAACCAGTCTCCAAGACTTTCGGAAGAACCATCAGCAATCCGTGACTTCGCGACGCGGGGTTAAACAGGCATATTATTCTAGCCCCATCCAGGACCAATCACTTTACAATTTCAAGTCCAAAAAACAATTTCCCCAAAATGGCCAACTGCCAACACCGGAAAAAGTAAGATTCACATAACATCCACTAAAAATAAAACCGTACACGAACTAATCGTGTTACGAAAAAACACCCCGCGCCCTTTTTTAAAAATAAAAACAACTTGGATTCACATGATTTACTCGATTAAAACACCTCCATGGTGAGTGACTAAAACACGAACAGCCAGCCCATCGCTGTCCGGGAGGAAGTTACCATAAACAAAAACCAATTTTGTCTTCCCCAAAAAAATTGCCAAACTCCAAAACAAAACACCATAGATAAAATAACCAAATAGGCAGGAACTGCACTAGTCACATAATATTTATGTGACAATAAGACAAGGTTTTTATCAATAGCACAAAGGATAACAAATTATTAAAAGCAATAAATATTCCCCTTAAATACCCATACAAATTGTGAGGCATAAAAAAGGTGATCTTATAAACATTAGTTTTTCATTAAAAATAATAATATTAATTTGACAAGAAAAAATATATTTTTACCAACAAATGTAGATATAATATGTCTCGACGCCATCTAGTGGGAAATTCAGCACAAAAATAAGGTTGGTTATTTACAGGTGAAAACATGTAATAAACAATAATTGTTGAATGAAATACTAGTAAATTTAGAATTATTTGGCATAAACTATTATTTGGAATAAACTAACTAGCTTAGTGGTTTAAAGCAGCTGACCGGCAGTAAGAAGGCTGCGGGTTCAATCTCTGTCGGCGGAATTTATTTTTACTCAATTTGTATGGGTATTTGAGGCGAATAATTATTGCTTATAATAATTAGAAAAAGACAAACTAGAAAGAAATTTCATCGAAAACAGCAGCAAAAATCAATAACATCTTATTTTTTTTAATGTGTTTATTCAGTTTTTTTTATTTGTACAATATTTTCTCTTACTTAAATCCTACAAAACTGATCAATCAGTTTAATTGTAAGAAATCTCTCACTTTTCCTATTTATTAGCTTATATTTCTTATTCGACCGGTCAGTGGTTGAGTGGGCATAGCGCTTGGGTCTCACCCGAGCGTCGCGTGTTCGATTCCTCGGCTGGCTAAGTCCTCCATCACAACACAAGCAACATTTTCGGCTTTCTGTGGTGGTAGTAGGAGATTTTCAAACATTGTTGGGTTATTCGTAACCCGGGAATGTTTGTCTTTATTTATAAAAAAAAATAATAATAATATACTTAATTTCAACTTGATATCTTGATCCTCAATATTATTTGTTTTTATGTTCTAGGCACAAATAGAAAAATCATGGATATCAATTCAATAATCTCTGTATATTATGGATACGTTTATTCAGTGACGTCCAAGATGTTTTTAATATCCACAAGTCTTGTCTCTTAGAGATGCTTAAGAAAAATAACAAATTCTGGTCATCTACATAAAAACATGTAGACGCCTATTCAAAAAACTAAAACTTTTTTTTTTTTTTATATTGACTCCACACAGGAGGCCCTGAAGAAAATAATTTCCCTCAGGGCCTATGTCATCTTTGGAGATGCTGTGTGGAGGGTCTTTTTGTGGAGAGGAAGGAGTGAACATGGGTCTTGAAGAGTCCCATGTTGTAGGAGGGAGGAAACACAGAGGCCGGCAGTTCGTTTCACAGCCGAGCTGTTGAACTTAAGAACGAATCGTAGAAGCGACCCATTCTCATGTGACAAATTGTAGCAGTTCTTTACTACCCGCTACATTTAAAGATTATTCGGAGTGTGTAAACACTGGACTCCGACAAGAGGAGAGGAGACGGCAACTCGAGCGCGCCCGAGCGAGCAGTACCAATACGGCTTCTGCCGGCTGGAGACGCGATCCCGGAAGACGCAGCGAACGCGACAAACGACATTGGACGAACATTCGAGACATCGATCTTTTGGGGAACAATGACGCAACATATTATAATTCGTCTTGCTGGTCATTGCTTTCTCATCTAAATTTAACGTCATGTAAAATGATGTTTGGCGCCCTCCACTCTTTATAACAGGTCAGAATACTTTTGTCACACACACGCACGTTTCATGTTACTTATTCTTAATTCACTTTTCTAGTCACACCATTTAACATTGCTACCTATTATTAAAAAGTCCGATGCGGAAGGCCTTCGGTCCGACGCACACGCCCTAGGATTAAATTCAATCATGAATATTTTGAGATCTCTTGTTTGCTCTGGTTTTGTACGCTGTAGAAATAAATAATATGTTGTAATTCATAACTCTTTTTATTACTACTTCTTTTATCATCATGTTACCCATTGAGGGATTAAATCCCATCATAATGGCAACGTGCCCCTTAACCTTGTTATAATGGCGCACCAACGTGGTTTTTTCTCGGATATTTTTAACATTTTAATTAGGTTAGCATTTTGGATTGATTTTTTTTTCATGTGTGACATTAGTATTTGGCCTGTTCTTCGTGTTTTTAATGTCGTTTGGAGTGTGTCTTCCTGGATTGCGTCGTCCCCTGGCTGAGTTTCTTTTTAAAAATTGTATTCAATTTTTAAGAATTTTTAATATTGCTTTTAACCTTTTAAATTAATTTTTTTTTTTTAATTATTTTTATATAATTAATTAATTTTTATATATTAAATTCTATGCCGTTGGTACTCCGGGATTCATAACGAATTTCGTTATTTATTTTATATTTTTATTTTGTGATTGTACTTCGTATTGTTCACCTTGAGATAATTTTATTTAGAATGGTACTCCGTCCACGGACGTGACTAATCGCTGCACTAGGCTTACTTTTGTGTTTCTAGCTATTCAGGTACACCTATTGACTATGCGTTTAGATGAGACACAGTTCACAATACGCCGATGATAATTTGGGCAAAATTTCATAGCGAGGACCGCTCTATATTTTTGCTGCCGCACAAAACACGGCTCACAATAACATTTATTGCTTTTATAGCGAGGTAAGTGAAATATTATGTTCACGGTTTATTATTGTTTTGTGACTCATCATTTTGCACGCAAAATGCGTCGTAATTTTATTTTGCTAATTACTTTCACCTTTATTACGTTTTGAAAGGTTTTGATCGCGTATATTTTTTAAAAAATTTTGTTAAATTCAAAGTAATTTAGTCATAACTGCCATGTGGAATTTTTTTTTTGATTTGGGAGATTTTTCATTTTTGTTGTAATAATATTATTTGGCGGAAGGTTAGTTGTAATTCCGTTTTGTTCACTCTGACCGACGGGTTATGGTGACCACAATGGAATTGCTGACGTGTTTCGACACAATTAATAAATTATTTTTTTTGTAATATTAATTTTTGGAAAGGGAATTTTCCTATCATTTTCTTAATTTATATTATTTGTGTTGTGTTTTAATTACCATCTCTTCAAGAGGATATATTGGAATTAATCACACATAATTTATAATCTTTAAAAATTATTTTTTGAAAATCTCTCCAAATTAAATTCTTCCATTTTCAATTTAATCAAAAGTTACAAACATAGTCTCGTAATAATTTCATATAAATTCATGTTACATTTTTCGTCTTTGTGTCCATCTCTTTTTGGAGGATTTATTTGGCACATTTGCTCGAAATTTACATATGTATTTTTGTCACAAAATACTTTTAACTTAATAACTTCATAATATTTCTTTGAAATTTTAATGTTACATTTTACAATCCTGATAATAATAATTCATAAGTTATCATTTTTAATTTCACGATGTTTGCTGTTATTTAAATAATAATTATCCGCGGTAGAAATTTTTTTTTCTCTCATCAAAATTTAGTGTTGAGAATTTTTTGTGTTGAACATTAATATTGTTGACTCCAATGTTGAACTGCATTGTATTGTCACGGGTTTTTGTAATTCAGCTTATAATGAGGGATCATGGTATTCCGATCGCGACTGAACGGCGAGTTTATAATAATAATATATTTTAACTACGCAGTAGCAAATATTTTTAATAAATTTCCGATTTTATTTTGTAGTGAATATTAATAAATTATACATTTATTTTGAATTCCTTCTTGGAAATTGTCTTCGTAATATATATTATAATAATTAATAATGAAATAATTATTTATAATTATTTTTCATAAAATATTTTTGAAATTTAAATTTTTTTACATTTAATTTTTTTTTAAATTCTCGATTTTAAATTTTAGATTTCTCAATTTTCTGTACCGTTTAATTGGTGAGTTTTGTTATCTATCTCACATTGAGGATATATTAGATCTCAATTCACGCTTTTTGAATGTTATCGGATTTTGGAATTTTAATTTTTAAATTTAATTTTTTTCGTAAATTCTTGATTTTTAAATTTTTCATTTTGCGTTACTGTTTAATTGGTGAGTTTTGTCATCTATCTCACATTAGGATTTATTAGATCTCAATTCACGCTTTTTGAATGTTTTCGGACTTTGGAATTTTTATTAATTAATAATTTTTAATTTCTTTTCACGTCATAATTTACAACTTCGTTTAAGAGGATCTCATGGTTATATTTGAGTTATCTTTAGTGGTTTTAAACCGCGCTTTTGTTTAAATTCTTCGTTTTGGTAATAATTTTGCGAAATTATGTTTTGGCTTTTATATTAATTATAATATTGCTACCGCCATCTTTGGTATTTCTGCGCTAACTTTTAACTTCGTGATATTTTCAACTTCTTGGGTTTGTGTTTTGATGGATTTTTCTTCAACTTTACTTTATTGTTCTTATGAACATTTTAAAATTCTATTTATTGAATTATTATTTTTTTTATTACAATCAACGGGTAGTCAGAGTTTCTATTACTTTTCCGAAACGGATCAGTGGGCTCGTTTACAAGAATTCATATTTTAACAATATTCTTTTGTTCTGAATTCTTTTAATTTTTTTTTAGTAAGGTGAACATTATGACGTCCTGTCTTGTGTTGTCGGTGTATGTACTTGTGTTGGTTTATTTCGATTATTGAGGATTTGGTTCTCATATATGGTTGAGTCTGCAAATAATGCGCTCTAATACACCATAACTGGGTTCGTTTTGTGATAACACCCATGTTACAAGCTTTTAGCTTTAACATTTACCATGATAGCTTATTCAGCTCATAATAGATACAATACCACGATAGCTTATTCAGCTCATAATAGATACAATACCATGATAGCTTATTCAGCTCATAATAGATACAATACCATGATAGCTTATTCAGCTCATAATAGATACAATACCATGATAGCTTATTCAGCTCATAATAGATACAATACCATGATAGCTGATCGGCTGATAACAGATTTATTTTATGTATTTATTATGTCATGTATATGTTTACGTATTTCATGTTTTGTGTTTTGTTTCGTCTATTTTCTACGGTATTCTTCAGTCATTCACTGGTTCGCTCTGTGACGAAAGAATATGTGCTTGAAAATAAAATAATTATGACTAGATATTTCAATATAATTTCTCTATAAACTCCGTATTTTGATTCAATATTTTTTAACAAGAAATTTAGTGATTTTCTATCTAATATTCATCTCTACACTACTGCCATCTATTGTCAAGTAGTACAAAACTTTAATTACCATTACTTTTGGTTTGATTATTAGCTTCATTCACTTGTATGGTTATACACTATTTAGCTGTTATCTTCGATATTACGGTAAATTCTTCTTATTTAAGAAAATTTTCCTTTGAATATTAATTGCATTTGTCATCATGACGTTTTACTATTATATTTTTTTTGGGCCTTGGAATTTATTTTTCATTGTTGGTTACCTCGCCTATGTACAACTGTCACTTTTAATACAAAACAGTTTGTTAGAGTTTTTATTCAGGTTTTCAACTTGAGCATCACCTTTTTCAATTAGTAAATATATTATAATTCTTGCTTGTAAGGTGTGCACCTTCTTTCCTTGAAAAGGGCTTGCTATTTTAATAAATTTTAGCTTCTTTAATCAATGACCAGTTCGGGTAGGCTAGACATCCAACATTCTCACGAAGACTTCTTCTGCTTCCGCTCATCCTACTACATAATGAGCTCATCAGAATCATCTGGATTGCTCTGCTTCTTCTTCATCTCCGTGCTGTGCTACTGAACAAGTCAATCATCATCTTCCCTCAACGTACTACATGATGCGCTCACCAGGATCATCTTGATTGCTTTGCTTCTTCTTCATTTCCGTGCTGGTGCGACTGAAGTATCACTTATCATCTTAGTATGCTGTCCGTCTTTGCTGTCCTTCTCTGGCAACTTCTGAAACTGGAATGGACGGGCCCTGTTTGGACAACTTGGAGCCTGAGGTGCTCCACCACTTAGACGTCGGAAACTCCTTTACGCAACTACTGATTTCTACTGCAGGAGTGGTTTCAAGGCCTGTTGGCCACGAGGTGTCAGGCGAACCTCAGACTTATAGGCATAAGTCTTTTGGCTGAGGGGGCATTGTAGCAGTTCTTTACTACCCGCTACATTTAAAGATTATTCGGAGTGTGTAAACACTGGACTCCGACAAGAGGAGAGGAGACGGCAACTCGAGCGCGCCCGAGCGAGCAGTACCAATACGGCTTCTGCCGGCTGGAGACGCGATCCCGGAAGACGCAGCGAACGCGACAAACGACATTGGACGAACATTCGAGACATCGATCTTTTGGGGAACAATGACGCAACATATTATAATTCGTCTTGCTGGTCATTGCTTTCTCATCTAAATTTAACGTCATGTAAAATGATGTTTGGCGCCCTCCACTCTTTATAACAGGTCAGAATACTTTTGTCACACACACGCACGTTTCATGTTACTTATTCTTAATTCACTTTTCTAGTCACACCATTTAACATTGCTACCTATTATTAAAAAGTCCGATGCGGAAGGCCTTCGGTCCGACGCACACGCCCTAGGATTAAATTCAATCATGAATATTTTGAGATCTCTTGTTTGCTCTGGTTTTGTACGCTGTAGAAATAAATAATATGTTGTAATTCATAACTCTTTTTATTACTACTTCTTTTATCATCATGTTACCCATTGAGGGATTAAATCCCATCATAATGGCAACGTGCCCCTTAACCTTGTTATAAAATGTCAACCGTGTACAAATGTTGGGCGCGCGTTTGGCGTGTATCCCGACTACGCACCGGTGCCGAAGGGATCAATGACGCTAGTTCCTCAGAGCATCTTCCATTATAATACCGATAGAACAAGGACAGCATTCCTACCTGATGCCTGTGCTCTAAAGATTGCAGTCCGTTTGTTAAGATTGGGGAATCTATCAAACGGACCGCCCGTTTTTGCACAGGGTCAAGGGTTTTTTTCAGGTATTTAGGGGCTCCGGACCAGAGATGGCTGCCAAATTTGACAGTAGGGCGCACTTGCGATTTGTACAGGGTCAGCAGTTGTGTACTATTAAAGTATCTGCGGGCCCTGTACAGTACGCCCAGCTTCTGAGAGGCCAGCTTTACTCTGGCTTCGATGGAGCCCCCGTACCTGAGCTGGTCACTTAGAGTTTTTTTTTATTTTTTTATTTTTTATTATCAATATAAAGTTTTTTTACAGGTTTTTTTTTTCGAAGACTGTCTCACTAGGATAAACCTGTGTCGAGACAGACGTATTTGATACATGGATTAATGCATACATATTTTTTGATACATAAAATATTTCATTACATTAAATGACATTGTGAAAAAGATACAAAATAAAAAGTTACACCAAGCATATCAATGGAAGGCCTGTTTGGAAGATTGCTTCCGTTGAAGGAGACTAGATTATCATTTGGATCCCTTTTAGGCGTAATCAGACAGGATTGGGTCTTTGAAACATTAAATTCGACGAGATTATTTTTACCCCAGGAGGAAATACTCTTGAGATAACCGTCTATTCTCTGCTTCAAAGCCCTCCGAGCCGTTGGAGTTTGTGTGCCCTTTGGGGGCTTGTCAAACAAAAAACCATCATGAATTGTACTGTCATCCGCGTAACAATGAATCGGTGCACATGTCAAAAGGTCATTGATGTGCAACAAAAACAAAGTCGGAGACAGAACCGATCCCTGTGAGACGCCAGCATTTATAGAGTGTGAGGAAGAGGTGAAACCGTCAGCAACTGCCTGAATCGACCTATCCCTTAAAAAGTCAGCAATCTACGTACACAGGGATGCGGGAAGTCCGTAAGAAGGCAATTTGTTGACAAGTCCTCGGTGCCAGACCCGGTCAAAGGCCTTGGATATGTCTAGTGCGACCGTTTGGGTCTCACCGTGACGTTCCAGGTACCGTTCCCAAACATGCGACACATACGCGAGAACATCACCGCACGAGCGGTTCCGCCGGAATCCGTATTGACGGTCGTTGATAATTTTGTTCTTCTCGAGGTATGTGAGCAGTTTATCGTTGATCACACGTTCCATCACTTTGGACAGAACTGATGTGATCGCTATGGGGCGGTAGTTGACCGGGTTGGAGCGGTCACCTTTCTTGGGAATAGGGTGAATGACCGCTTTTATAAAAAACTAAAGATATATATCTGTGATCGTCAGAATTCATGACTTCGTATATATAAAAATAAATTAATATTGTCTATTAGTACGGATATCTCCTAAAATTCCCACTAAAACAATAAAAAACACATTAATCATAAACACGCGACAAGATTTATAGAAACCTTTTTAATAAATATTACAAAGACTTTAATACATGGCTGATTAATTAATAAACAACCTTTCACTTAACGTCAAACAAATATACTCCACATACAATATACTGCTATTTAAATAATCACAAAACATTTCTTTATAAATGTCACTAAACTTTAAACATAAATGAATACTTTCAATTAATTAAATATCTCTGTTTATATTTGTATATTTAAACATTGTACTATTATAATATGGGCCCGACTTGTTGTAAATTGGGTTAGCTGCAAGAAATAGAATGTAGGTACCCATAAACTGTACTCTTTTTTTATTTCTGTATACTTTTTCAATAAATGGTTTTTGAATTTTGTAAATGGCTTTAGCGTCGACAATCCGAATATAGTGGACGTGCAATCACGCGCTGTAGACGTCCGATGCGGATTTTTGGACGATTACCTCAAATGGTTATTATTTATATAAAATTTAAAACACGTTTATTAAAAACGAGGTTATACTTTATGTTTAAGGTTACATGATACCGTTATTGGACGGTTAATAGTCATCATTTTTTTTTTTAAATGTTAAACTGTCTGTAAATATTGTAAATTAATAAACCAAACAGGAAAAATTCACTAGAAAATGTAGCACTTAATCAAACATCCATTTTTTTACTCACAGCGCTGTAGTTGCGGGAATGCAACATGTGAGTGAATAATGTGGTATTTTCAACAAACTATCCAATATCGGATATCGTATTAGCTCGATACCCCATTGTTTAAGCACATATGGAAGATAATCTTCAGTTAGAGCTGCCTTTGAACCCAATGATCCAGGATGATCAGACTATTGGCTATAGGCTATTGCCTGTTGGCCGGAGAACGCTTCACTGGGCACGGGTGAGTACCTTTGAATCCAACCAACAGTTTACTTACAATGTATTACGGCAATGCCATGCAAATTATTACAAAATTATGTGTTTTTCGTTTGAGAAATTTTATCGCTTAGAAATTTAAAAAATGCTTCAATTAAATTCTGCGATTAGAACATTTTGGGTGCCGTATAAGGGGTACATCCATTGTTTTTTCCTTCCCAAAACCTCATCTCCTTCATTTCCTTAAAAGAGACTCCACACAGCATTCCCAAATTTAACATTGGCACTGTGGGAAATTATTGTCAGCCTTATCACTATCTGCGTAAGTAATTTTAACCGCTAAGGAGGATCGCCTTAAAGAGAGCTGCACGTATTATGCGTTCAATTTTAATATCAATTCGCAAACTTATCTTAAAAAACGGGACGGGTAGAAAATTTCAAGTCAAAACCAATTCGAGGGGAATGAGATGGGTAAGAATAAGATCGTAAATACCTAGCGATCTGGTCACAGAACATAGTTAAAGCCATTTCAAGCAACATTTTAATTCTGAATTTTTGTTCTTAACCAGGGAGATACTTAGAATATCTACCAGCCTGGAAAGTACAATTTTATTATAAACGAATCAAATGCGAAACAAAACAATATAAATAATAAAAAAATATTTAACCCTCCGTTGTTACTCTCCGGATTCGTATTCGAGAGCTTAACCCCTTGACCACGTAGGCTGTCATATTTTATTTAATCGACTTTTGTATTTCTGTGAGAATTATCGACATATATAATACCAGATTTGCCCTCTTATACAACATTCCAATCTAAAAATCACACCACCTAAGCGTATTTTCAAAAATACAATTCCACATCGACTTAAGCCGTCACGCTTAGAACGCCAAAACATAACTAATTCGTCGATGGTGAGAATAGATCTAAAAAGAAAGGAACATATTTGCTAATTTTTTCCATCTGTTTTTCACTTTTGAATTAACAAAAAAACTACATTGAATTATTTTTGTCATTTAGTCTGATTTGATTTAATAATAGTCGGATCCCATTATATGATAGCTAGTCGCCATCGCACAGATTATTGATAAAACATATGGCGTGTCTTTAATTAAAGCCAGAGATTATTATAATTCTGATCGTTTAAATTCTTGATCGCTTCCGTTTACGAACCCTTGCCCCCGATATGGTACGCCTGACGCCTCCCCCTGCTGCACTGAACAGATAATCCTTAGAAATATATTTATACAGTACTGAAAAAAAACTGATAACTGCATTACACCCTTTTAGAACTGAATTAAAACTAACAGTGTTAATAACATTAGGGTGTTTTCACAAACTGTGAACACCGTTAAAAATGTGTGGAAGATTTAAAGTTTTTATTTATTTTATTGATACATGATTTAAACAGTACATGTGGTGTTTTGTGATATTTCACCCTCCATGTTAGGGATGACCCTGTGTTATGGCGGGTGAATTTTACAGTTTGCGGACATAGAATCTATGGATTACTCAAATATAAAAAAGAAAAAAAAAAGAAAAATGATGTATAGCTAGTTTGGATTGCAAGAAGAGAATGGAGAAGTTAGAGAATTATAAGAAGATGAAAAATTTGAGACATTATTAGTATATAGATCACACTAATTAATTATGTACATGTTATACCGCTAAGTTAGGGAATATGGATATATTATGTTTTGTCTGAAAGGCGATTAAATTGAGTGTAAAATAAATGGGTATTGTAGTTGTAATGTATTCCGTGTGTAAGGATCCATTTCGTAATTTTATTTTTTTAAAGGAATAAGGTTGACTCATGGTTTTTAGGTTTTCAGGGATAAGGTTAAAGATTTAAGGAGCTAGGAAGAAAAAATTGTCTTTGAGCTGACGTGGTATTTGGTATGTAGTGAAGGTACTTTGTAGTGACCGTTGGTTATTCTTCTGGTTATTTTTTATGATTATATTTATCGTACTAAAAAAATATGTAATTTTTATTCATAATTATTGATTACAAAAACGATCTAACACCGCATATCTGAAACGGTTCCAACTGGCTACAACTAACTGACTGTCACCAACTTCACCCGGCGTGACGTCGCCGAATTCACGAATAAAAACGAATATGAACAAACTCGTCATAGAAAATTTATCCGTCACTACCAAAAATACCTTTATTTTCGTAATATTTTTCGAAAATAAAAAAAAAACACCAAATTGTTACAATTATGTAAAAAAAATGGTGTTTATTAATTATTTTTTTTAAATTTTATTCATTGGTACATTTGTAAAAAAAAAAATAGTTTCAGATATGATATTAATTTTAATTTGCTTTAAGCAAGCATCTAATTCGACAATTAACCGAGCTCTTCATACTCTAAATAATATTTGTATTAACTCTAACATTGACATTTTTTCGGATTCACTGCCCAAATTCAAACGTGGCATCATGTCAATAATTTAAAGAATTCAATACGCATACATACAGACACACACAAACACTCACACACACATTGCACACGTCACACACACACACCTATAAACTACACAAGTCACCTGGTAATTAAGGAATAAACATACCACTTAGCAGACATTAAAAGGAAACATATCATAGGTACACAACATGAAGTATCTTATTCTTGTATATTGTTTCATCTCTGTAAATTATGTACTGTTTGTTTCAATAATATAAAATAAAATTTAAAAAAAAATAAAAAATAATAATTTAAGTACGACAAATTAAACATTATAATAATAATCAAGTGATAAAATTAATTTATCTATTTAAATCTTCGGGTACACCGAATCGCCCACATCACACTTCTGTTGTATCTGTTCACTGTGTGGATAGGTACTGAATAGTAGTCCTTATACTCCTTATCCGTGTTCAGAAGCCGGTGCGGACGATATGAAGGCCGAATGCACAGCGACTACGTGCAACGAATGCAAATCACAGGAGAATGAAATCGGGATGGTCTCGTGTTTAAATTCTGCTATGTAGAGCGCTTGTGATTTAGATATGGCGTATTTATTAATAATATGTTGCAAGGAAAACGTTTTCAATTATTAATTAATCTAGAATTTTTATCATTGAAAAAGCAGATAATACTGATAAATCTAATCGAAACATGTAAACACAGTAAAATAGACCGAGTGGTTAGATGCGTTGTCTCAGTAAGACAGAAATCCTAGGTTTGTTTCCAGAACATCGTTACATTTTTATTTTTCTGTGTCATGTTGTAGGAGGGAGGAAACACAGAGACTGGCAGATCGTTCCACAGCCTAGCTCAGAACAAGTCGCATCAGCGACCCGTTCTTATGCGACAAATGTCAACCACGTACATAATGTTGTGCGCGCGTTTGGCGTATTTCTCCACTGTGCAACAGTGCCGAAGGGATCATTGACGCTAGTTGCTAAGAGCATCTTTCATTGTTTATATTTTATTTTTATTTATAACAAAATAATAAGTTGTAATGTATTATTCCCAGTGAGTTTAAAAAACTCATTTCGGGAAAAACAACATTATATTAAAGACAATACAACATGGAGTTCCAAAGAAAGAATGTGTCAGTTATTAATAAAACTGCTGAGGAAATAGCTTTTAAGAGCTTTTGCCAATGTTTTTTTGTTCGTTGCTGGAAGTTTAAGATTACTAGGTAATGCGTTATATTGCTTATGTTCAATGTATTGTAAGGAGTTAATTCCAAATTTAGTCATGTAAGTAGATGACGATAAGTGTATTTGATTTTGTGATCGTGTTTTGTCCTGGTGTATATCGGCATTAAAGACTGGTTTGGTGTTGGTGTGTGACGAGTGTTGAATTATTTGTAGTAATACAGGTAGGACAAGGACAGCATACCTACCTGACGCATGTGCTCTAAGGATTGCAATCCGTTTGTTAAAAGAGGGGGATCTATCAAACGGACCTCGACGGATATAACCTTCAAAGTTTTTAAATATTATTCCAATAAAAATAGAATTTTTATTTTAATGTTGTATTCATCGATTAAATAACTATTTTATTATTGTTGCAACACCATCATTATAATATTTAAGTGTATATAAATATAAAATTAATTTAAATATAACCCTATACATAAAAAAATTACATATATTTTTAACATTTGTTTTCGCCGAGTATCGAACCTACGACGTTTGCTCCTGGAGCCTAAGATATTAATCTATTATATGATGTTGATTATAGGATCGATGGAATGTAAACGTTATTAAAAAACGAGATATTACAAAATAAGATGGCGTTAGCAACAAGCATACATTTAGCCACATGAATAATGATTTTCTTCGCAAAAATGGTAAGTAGTTACGTAACACCGAACATAGTCGGAGTAGCTGGTGGCTGGTAGCGGTGGTTCGCCCTCATTTGAAAATTTAGTTCAACAACTTGTTTTGCATGGCAAAGCGACCGCGTCACACGACATTTGATGGGCGTGGAATTAATGCTCCAAAAGGGACGTGACCGGGGTACAAATGACGACAAGATGATTTTTCAATTGAATTTTCAGTGAAATCGAATACAAGGGGATATTACAACGGAGAAGATCGGATATATTTGTGTATATTTCTGAAGCACGCCAAATACCTCCATTTTATTTATTTAAATTTCAATTGTATTTCAGTTTCTCGTTCCTTAATGGGTAAGTCCCGTCGTTTCGATGTTACATATTGGGTCAGTAATTTTTATTTTAATATTTTTACCAAGGCGGAGCTTAATGCCAAATCACTATTTTGATTAATCTTTACAACGAATTGGTGTACATTATGAATACCAAAAATATGCTTTAGATAAATTGAAGATTTTTCTATCGTTTTGCTTGAGTAGAATACAAATAAAAAAATAAATTACTTAGTAAAAAATATAAATTTTTTTATAAATTTAATTTAGATTAAATTTGATAATATTATTATTAAGTTCTGCAAGTGTTTTAGTTTTTTATTATTGTGACAGCTGTTTCGGCTTACAAGGCCATTTTCAAACTGTCTGTGACTTAATAATAATATTATCAAATTTAATCTAAATTAAATTTATAAAAAAATTAAATGGAGTTCTACGAATTAAACACAAAAACAATAAATAAAAATATAAATGTAAACTACTAAAAAAATATTTTTTCAATAGAAATGTATCAACGCATAAAATAAACAACTTTTTAAAAATACATTAATATGGCTAAGATTATCTGTGACAGTTTCACTTGACTAACTTTTTTGGTTTCTAATGAAATTATTTACAAAATAAATAAAAACGAATTTTGTGCATGAAATCAAACGTTTCTAGACTCCGTTTGTAAAGTAATTTTAATGCTTATTACCTACAATATAAGGTATACCAAGAATATATACATTTTTGGCTTGTAGCTTCCTCTTAACGACTATTAAAATACATAGTATAAAAGTATTCATTATTTACAGCCTTTCTCAGTAGGGATTCCTTAGTATCGGTAGGTAGTTGTTATGGTTTACATCATGATTTCCTTATTTTCATGTTAATCGACCTCATATTTATGCCTTTTGATTTCGTCATCTTCATGACGGCCGGCATAGTCCAGTGGTAACGCATTGGACTGCCATTCCGAAGGTCGCGGGTTCGAACCCTGCGTGCGCAAATAAATTTTATTTGATTGATTTGTGTTATTTCACAATTAATTAATTAAAATAATATATAGTATATTTGCGGCACGTTCCAGAGTGGAAGATACTACCAGTATCGCCCTGGTGTAAAACCACCATTCAGAATTGAAACGTTGCTCCAAATGGCTTTAGCCGTGTTTAGTGACTAGATCTTAATAGCCAGGTACTTCCCCACCTTCCTCTTTCCCTTCCCCACTTACATTCAGCCTCACAACATCCCCCAATCGGGGATGCCATAGTCTCACTGGCTCCAGACGGGAGCAGTTGGGACTCTTGTGAAGTATTCACTATAAAAAAAATAGAAAAAAATGTTTTTCGACGATGATTGTTGATTTCCTCATTTTCATATTTTCTTATTATAATATATAATTTTCATATTATTTATAATGGTAAAAATGCACACTATAGTTGCAGATACCAACCAGATGAAGTATTGAACTAAAAAAATGACATTGTAATGAGATCCCTAAGACGTATGTCTGATAAACCCATGTGTAACCGTATTGACCGCATTATAAATATAGATATCCAGAAATAATACGTGACTGATGGAAGTGCAATGGATAAGATTAAGAATAAGACCCTTAAATACTTTGGGTATGTAGAGAAGATAAACTCGAAATAAATAGGAATATATTTATTCATTATATGTAATGTACCAAAAACAATAATTGCCTGTCATAGTATGCAAGCATAATCAAATACTAGAAATATATATTTATAAATGACAATTAACGGTGGCATTTGATTGTAAAATGATGACAGAAAATATAAAATCAATGCAAGTACTTTCACAATATAATATTCAAGTATAAGTAGACATCATATCATAAAGTATATGATAGTATAGCCTTCTTGTGCCTACACTGAATTTTAATAGATCCTCTACATCTACGTATTTATTACTTCTTCTTCTTCAATGGCGCTACAGCCCATTTCGAGCCTTGGCCTCCTTTAACATGAGCCTCCACCGCCCTCTGTCCTCGGCCGTCGTCTTCCAATCTGCAAAATGGAGTAGTCCTCTGGCATCTTTCCTGACATCGTCCTCCCATCTCAGCCTAGGTCTGCCCGCCTTTCGTTTGCCTCCCGGGTGTCCTGTTAGAACCTTCTTTGGTACACGTGTGCTTGGCATTCGGTGCAAATGTCCGGCCCATCTTAGTCTTTGGAGCCGTAAATGAGTAGAGAGTCTGGGAGCTTGGTAGATGTCATATAGCTCCTTATTGTGGCGGATTCTCCATGCCTCTCCCTCTCGCACCGCTCCTAAGATTCTTCGAAGTACCTTTCTTTCGAAGGTGTCCAGCCGTTCCGCAGACTTTGCTGTCAGTGTTCCCGCCTCACATCCATAGGCCAAGACTGTTCTAATAATTGTTTTATACAGGGTTATTTTGGTTTTCCTATGGACGTTTCGGGATTTGAACACTGGCAGCAACGCGAAGTAAGTGTTGTTAGCGGCTGTGATGCGCTTTCTTACTTCTACTGGGTCTTCGTTGTCCTGCGTTATGATGGAGCCCAGGTAGGCAAACTCTTCGACCACTTCAAAGTTATAGGAGTTTATAAAATTCACTTTATCTTTTATTCTGCGGTGTGGGGTTCTGGTTTGCATCATGATTTTAGTTTTGTTCTCATTGATTTGCAAGCCCACCTCTCTTGCTGCAGTCTCAGTATTTATTACTAACTTCATGTAATCTAGGTCCAAGCGAGTTTAAAATCTCAGTCCTAGAATTGTTATATTTAAACAGCATTTTGGAAAGAGCAGCTCTCGTAGGTATAAGAGGTTAATTTAATCAGGGCTGTCTATACTACCATTTACAATTTTGATCATAAACGGATATAATCTTTCAATCTGATAATTTTTTATGACGCGGAAATAAACAATAGAAAAAATCGGGGATATCCGAAAAACATATGGCACAATCAAGGGTCCTTTTCTCGAAGTCAGAGTGAAAAAAGATTAAGAAGTACGAGATCAAATGATGAAAGGTGTCAAGGAAGCCAAGCCACAAAATCTTAAAACTGAGAAAACGGTGGACGAAGATTTTTTTGTGACAAAATGTAACATTTTATTTTTCATAGACAGAACAGTAAAACTTTGAAGATAGATACTTTATAGTGTTATGTTTGTTTATTTTAGTTGAATAACTACAAAAAATAGTATTTTGGAAATCATGCGTGTTAATATCTGTTGACCACTGAATAATGAAAGGAACAGAAGGCAAGGATAGCATACTGGTGTGACAGTCAAAAGAGTAAGGCCTCTTATGCCTGCATATTTGATAGTTTTAAAATGCTATTGTATACTTCATCTACGACGACGATATGAATGCGTATGAAGTAAGGAATGTGTGCCGAGAGAGAGTTTTGTGACTGTCTAGTCTATCTGCCTCCCCCTGCGGAGAAAGCGGCTCTTCAGAATGTGTGTATCTGCAAATTCAGTTAAAGGCCCCTGTTCCTTGCTTTCCTGCTAATGACCTAGATATGCCGCCATAGTAAGAAGATTGTTAGTATTTCATTTTGATTCAAGTAAATATTATATTATGTTTTCTGAAGATTTCTTGAATCCATTTCCTGTGTTCCCAACAACAGCGAATAGTGAACAAACAATAACAAAGTGAATTAATTAAGCACGCCCTAATGATAACACAACGCGCTCATATGAAAATATTGAAGATTATTTATTTGTGGAGAAGTCGAAACAGCGAGGAAAGAACTTGTGAATTAATTTATCACACATCTGTTTATAGTCATAAAATGTCCTGAAGAAACCAAACTAGTTGACGAAATGCATAAATTCGAATAAAGTACCTTATTTTGAAAACTTTCATTCTTAGTTAAGGCTCTTGCCTAGCAATTTGACAGTCGCGGGTTCAATTCCCGACGTGAGCAAATCAATTTTATTTGTAAAATTCGTGTTATTTCACGATAGAAAAATCATTTAAAAGAATATATATTTGCTGCACGTTCATAAGTGGAAAATACTCTCAGTATCGTCCCGGTGTAAGACCATCATTTTGTATTGAAAAATTTCTTGAAATGGCCTAAGCCGTGTTTTGTGACCATCTGAAGAGCCAGGTACTTCTGCATCTTTCTCTTCCCCATCTCCTTCTACTCTCGACTACTTAAATTTATTTATTTATTTATTTATTGTAAGAAACAAACAGCATTTTTTTTACAGGATTAGTTATACAAGAGGTTACATATGAGGTAAGCCAAAATAGTTTCTTATGCTAATGTTGGTTAATGTGATATAATACAAGATTGTAATTGGTTATAACCATTAACTGAAAATGAAAATGAAATTAACAAAAAAAATAAAAATCATTTAAATATATTAGAAGGAAGAAGGAATAGGAAAGGGCAAGAGGCAGAGGGAGATGGGATGGGGACAGGAGACGCTCATGTTGTACCTTTTCTATAACTGTACATTGATTTAATTAATATTTGTGGTCGTGCGCTTGACTTCGTTTCGGTATTTCACAAGAGTATTATTAAGAATATCGATATTATTAAATTGCGCGCATATACGGGGGATTGGAGAATTTTTTCTAAGGTTGGTTCTGCACGCGGGCAAATGAAAAAAATGGTTTAAATGGTTTAAAAATGGTTTTAAAGCCTCACAACATATCCCAATTGGGGATGCCATAGTCTCATTGGCTTCAAACGATTCGGAGCAGTTGAGAATCTTGTACGGTATCCACATTAAAAAATGAAAATTTGTGTCTAATAAAATCATTTAAAACAAAATAATTTTTCATTTAAATATCATCCATGTTTAGGAAAAACCACAAAATAAAAATTTTACACAAGTGAGTTTTTCATAAAAGGTTGCTGTTTATTTCTAGTTAAGGGTTGCTGCCTGTTCTTGGATATATTATACTATCAAGTTACAGAGTGATTTCATTCTTCATTCATTTGTTTATTATTGCACAAAATCCACTTCTGCTAAAAGAGCGTCCAACTTTTTATCTCTTCCTCAACCTGCGAGGATCTAAACTTAAAATTACGACTAAGGTATGTTGTTATATTTGTTGATATCATTTTCATTCTGCTGAGCATTATTTATGTTTTACCGGAGTTTTGGTAAAATGAACAACACGTTAGTGCCAAATATCAAAACAACTGGTAGATCATGCAATCGAGTGATTCTCGTAAGTAATATATTTTTACTGATTTATCGATCAGTGAAAATAACGTTAAATTACACTAGAAATCTTAGATTACACTCGTTTTAAATCGACATGTAATTATGTTTGCAGAAATTAGTTCATTATGTTTCAACCACAAAATTTCAGTTCTAATATATTTCCGTTTTTTCTCGGATATAATAGTTGTCGAGTACAATAGTCTCTATAAGTCAATGATTAGAACAGACACGCAGACAGCAAAATAATCGTTTCAATATTAATTATTTTTCTATACGCTACTTCTTCTCGGCCGACATGTGTCTCCGGCCTAGCGCATCAACGACCTCCGCCCTCATGGCGTCGATCCAACAACCCATCGCTTCGACCACACTCTGTAATTTTATTTAGTTTATCTCCACCATCCACGGTGTCGAACATCGGTCGGAAGTAATTCACCACCGTTCATCTCCTTCATTCACCGGAGGATCGGGAAGATCGGTGATCTTCACCACCAGCTGACCATTACATCACTTCAGCATAGATCCACATCCGGACGTAATAAATACTATCAATTTCTTTCTACGTAATAAATAGATTAACTATGGTTCCGTACATTGGCTCGCAGATCTAGATGTCCCCCTCTGACCCCCCACCATACGAAAGAAGAAGTTCCGTACATTAATATTTCATTATCTCAACCTACCGTTACCCTGTTGAGAATTGGTGTGGGGCGCCAGTGTTGAGTTTGGAGCTCCCCACGTTATGCGTCAGTGTTGAGAATCACGTGGAGCGCTAGTGCCGGTTTTGGCATTGTCAGTGGTAGAATCACGAGAATCTAATTATTTAGCTCAGGTTAGGGTAGGCAAGGAATGCCTTTACACGGGGGACATTCAACAATCTAGACTCCAATCTGATGCAGGAGTTGCGAGGCCATTGAGGTGTTACTCACAGTCATTGTGGAGTGGTAACCAAGGTTGTGATCGTCTATACGCGCAAAACGGGCGCGTGCTGGACTTTAGTAATGTTGCGAGAACGGGGTCTGGCACTCAGCGTCCGAGACCGGTTTTATAGTGGCCAACCGCACGTGTTATTGAGACCAAGGCTAGATTTGGAATGGCGGTCGCCGCTGGTCACAAAAACCAATGGGCCTTTGCGTTGATGAGCAGTAGAATGTGCTCGTCGCTCTGTGCTGCCAGGTTAGTTTAGCGGGGTTTTTAAAATGCGTTTGAGAGATCTGCTTCTTGACAACCCTTAGAACGATGTATAAAATTTGATATCTCGTATTAGTAAAATTCTTTGATCAATATGTAAAAATTAAGCCCTTATTCTCCGATAAGCAGAAAACTTTTCACCCACACTCCAAATAAATTAAATTACGCACAAAATTGTAAGAAAACCCACTGTTTAATGATATATCTGTTGTGGTATAGGTGTTTCTTGCATAAAAGGGTCCAATGAATTACGTTTTATTCTCCTGTAGTAATTTATGCCCCATGTCGTTAGTGCTTGGAGCCTTTTGATCGTGAATAAAACGTGCCATGCTTTTGTTATTTTGCTACGCTTTCAACAAATTTGCCAAATTTCACAAAATATTATTCGCAAGCCGCCGGATTGATGTTTTGCTGAAACGCAAATTCAAGACAAGAAAATATACCCAACGATATCCGTTGTAGCTTCTAATACCGTCTTGTAAATAGACTCGTATATTTCTTTACGTATTCTTTTACAGAACTTTGTACACTTCAAAATGGGTTTGTTTGTTGATGTACCTATCTTTTTTTATGTGAATATTGCACAAAAGTCCCAACTGCTTCCAACCATCTGGATCCAGTGGGACTATGGCATCCATTGGAGTATGTTATGTAAGGCCGAAGGTAGTAGAAAGGGGAAGGAGGTAGATAATAGGATGTGGGGAAATAATTCGTATCTTGTCACCAAACATGGCTAAAGCCATTTCAAGTAACGTTTTCATTTCTGAATGGTGGCTTTACACCAGGGCGATACTGAGAGTTTCTTCCACTCTTATTTAAATGGTAGTAAAATGTACACTAAAGATTTTTAAATGCTTTAAATTTTAAGAATATAAAGTGTATCAAATTGTTATATTTTGCCCATGTAAGAAGTCAACTTTAGTACAATTCTTATGTCTGGAACCCACATTATAATATGCATTTACAAGCTGTTGAAAGAATACAAAAAAATTACGTTTTATAAATTTTAAAATGGGCATTTCAGCAATTATGTTGAACTACAATAATCCGTTAAATTATATGAATATGCTCAAATTGTCAGACAGAAGAATTTTCACTGACTTGGTATTTATATAAAAAATTCTAAATGATTTAGTTCATAGACCGGTATTGCTAGAATTGATAAGCTTCCGGATTCCACAACGTAATAATAGAAGTCAGAATTTATTTCTGTGCAGAAATTTTGTGACTGACTACCATATCGCTGCCTTAGTTCTTGTATGTTCAATAGACCATTTAGTAAATTTTACAGGAGACGTTTTTTTTTGTTTCCAGGCAAATTCTAAAAAATTCTTGATTTTAGTCATTTCGTTTAATACATATGTGTAACAGGAAATGTTTAAAGATCATTTTTCGAAGATTGAAGCTATAATATGCCCATATTATGACTTTAAAGGTGGACGTTGAACATGGCTTGAAAATGATGAATGATTATTTTGGATATTGAACATATCGTCTGGAGATTGAACAATTCGGCTTCTATAATTTTGGGGTATTTTTTGTTCAATTAGCCAATTAGTGGTAAATTGTATATACAGGGTGATTTTCAGATTTAAAATACTTTACTATTATCTTAGTTAGTAGTTGACTTGAAGTATTACTATAAAATATACAAACAGAGTCCTTGAGTTGATTTTTCACAAAAACTGCTCTATATAAATCATCCAATATTTTGGAAGTTTGAAAACAATGCACAAGTACAAAGGTACCTACCGCTAATATACTACTATCGGTGGTCGGTGCATGCGTGATTTGAAATATTCTTACATCGTACGTATTACGGCCTCCGTGGTCTAGGGGTACTCTTGACTAATAAATAATAATCCGGAGGTCGCGGATTCAAATCCCGGCGTGCGCAAGTAAATTTTATTTGATTCATTTATGTTATTTCACAAATATTCTCATGTAAAAGCCCGAAAAGGGGCTTTATTCTTCAGGAATATTTTTGCACAACTTTACTCTTTTTAAATTTCCTTTTTGCCCTAGTTCTAATTATCTAATATCATTGGGACCATGACATTACCATATGGGGTGTGTTTTAGGACTGAAGTAATTGGGAAATGATTTATAATCTTCACGAATACTGGTAAAAAGCACTCAAAGCAAAAAAAATATCGGTTCAAGGTGAAACCAATCAAATAAATCGAAATTCTGAGCCCAAGTATTATTTTGTCGTGAAATGTTTTAGTGTGTTTAAAAATGGAAAACTTTAAAATTCATCGAATCCCCGTAGTCAAAGGAAAAAGTCCTCTAAAGGAAGTGGAGAAACGTGAGAGGCAAGGTAATTGTAACACGCCCAAAGTAATTTTAACTGATGTTTCAATTTAGAATAGCTATTTTGAAAGTACCTACGTATCTACTACTCTTCTTTATTATTATTTTTTATATATAAACATAATCGATGACAGAGAAGTGATTCATTAAGATATACCCTCATGAAAAAACTATGCTTGAATGTGTGTAAATTTGTGTGTGTATCCTGTGGAGGTGTTATTTATTTACTTTGCATTACTGTCACCTTTTTTAATGAATTTTAAATATATTTATCTTTTTAATTATTTTTTTAAAATTTCAGTATATTTTTTGCTGTGTTTGAATTCTTAACCCTATTTAAAAGGGATCCTTACATCATCTGGTAATTTTAAAAAAATGGTTCCTATTTATTTGTTGTTTTGCTGACCCAAAGTTTTTTTAAAATAAAATAAAATAATTTTTGTTTTAAAACCATGAGTTCTTAGTAATTTTTAGAATCGACTGGTTTCGCTTTACTCAAGCATCTTCATGGTACAAATTATTAATAAACAAGAAGTACAAAGTGCGAGCTTAAATATAAAAAAAAATAGAGGGAGACAACATGATATAAATATAACAAACACAAAGAAAGTATACAATACATTTACACAAGTACAAAAGACATGGGAGTTTTTTTTAAATCGGAATCAGCATCATGTTTTTTTGCTTTATTTAATATATCTTCCATATACCCTTGTAATGTTGTGTTGTACAGGAATAGAGTATTGACTTTAAATTCTTCAGATTTGTGTTCATATTATATAAATTCTACTTTGGATTAACTACTAATGTCTGTTTGCATAGCAACGAGAACGAGGTTATATCATTTTTTTTCGTTCACTGGTTTCCAGTAACATCAATTTGTGTTTTTGACGGGTTGATTGGATGGCAGTTTTCTTTGTCAATGTCATTCAACGTGAAAGTTCATTGAAAAATAAAATGTCAAAAACGAATCATTAATATAATTGTTGTTGTTATTATTTAAACTTAAATATACGAATCTTTTGCGCGGTTTTATTTCGATTACTGTAAAATAAATAAAGATTCGAAATTTTAAAATTGGAAATTCATATGTCATACAGCATTTATTCTGGTCTAGTAATGTGTAATTTCTCTCACCTAAGAAATTCTAAAAATATAGTACTATAGAATTCATATGTCTTATACTAATTTATAAATGTGGAAATTCTAACTATAAATACCCTGAAAAGAATCTCAGACTTGTGATATCGAGAATGAAACTATTCATCTGTTCTGAATGCAATTACTAATGTTATCCAAATTGACCTTGGTAATAAATTACATCTTTGCGATTCTTTCAAGGATAATGAAACCATCCTGTCACTTCGAATGCAATCAACAATGTTCCCAAAATTTGTTTTGACAGCATCGCCATTCCATTGTAAGAATTTTATGTACTAAATACACAATTTCGCTGTCCTGAAACGGGAATCCTTCCCAGTTGAACAGACAAAGGTTGATTTTGTTTTGTATTGTTTGTTATTTATATATGTATTAATAAAATAAATAAATTTACTACTCCGTCAAACAGTTTAGATCTTTTCAACTAGTTGCCACAGTTACGAGAACCACGATCTGAATAGTATAATCTAAAAAAATAAGATATTATGCCGTGTTGCGCATTCTAGTTCTTTACCTAACGTTTCAAACAGCATTACAGTGTCCATCATCACTTATTAAACGTCTGCCCTGATGTACAACACTGTAATACTGCTGAAGAATTAAGTGATTCATTACAAGATCAGAAAAAGCTTTTTTTTCAATTTTTAAGAACTCTTGTAAGGGTGTGTATTAACAGGACAAAAATTTCCGCGAGCCGTGCCACGAAAAACATATGGAATAGGAACAAAGCAAGCGCAAGCGGCGTTTTGCGGTTGCTCGTTTTTTTCCATAATTCGTGGCTTATTATTAATTATAAGAATTCTAGGAACATAGTTATTTTTTTCATAAGACTGCAGATGTGTTAAATTCTCATTATAAAAATATATATACAAAATAAATTTTATAAAACATAACAAGAGATGTGTGAGGATAAGCGAAGTTGTTTGTAGATTAATTTGTAAAATATGACGAGTGTCGAAGAACAAAAAATATCGTTTCGTATGTATATTGTATGTACCCACGTTAACCTACATTGAGATTAAAGAGATGAAAATTAAATTAAGTATTTGATGTATTTTCTATATCCATAGACGGCCTCTGCGGTCGAGGGGAAAGACTCTCGACTAACAATCCGGAGGTCACGGGTTCAAATCTCGTCATGCACAAGTAAAATTTATTTGACTAAATTTATTTATTTATTTATTTCACGCCTATTAAGGCTTTTACATACATATATATAAAAAAATATTTACGAAATTATACATGAAAATAGTGCAGGAAACGACTATTAAAACAATTGCAGAAAAATAAATATAAAGTCAAAATATCACTCAACTTGATCTACACAGAATGCAGGCACAACATATAAAAAATCCAAAATATTTTTTTCTATTTCAGTTGACAAAATTATTATATGTTAGTCAAATCAAATTAAATACCTTTATTAAAATATTCCACTACTCGATGAAAAAAAAAACTTCAATAGGGTATGCTTATATATTGAAATTGATGTACTAAATATATCAACAACATCTGAGTATTTGTTTCCTAGCTGTTGAATCCGTCGCATAGGAGTATGATTTTGGGACGTTGACATAGAATTGCTACAATAATATGGTAGGTACTGTCTTGAAACCGACCTGCTTGGAGTATGAAAAGAGATTACATATAATAAATCAGGGGTATCAAACATTAAATTAATGATTTTATACAAACAGGTTAAATCGGAAATAATTCTGCGATCAGATAATTTTATTAAATTTAATGAACAAAGTAAGTTATCGTAATTTAGGTTTTCTCTAGGAATGCCCATTTTGAAATTTACATATCTTAAAAATTTATTTTGGATTATTTCAATCGCATGTGAATGAACCTCATAATTTGGGGACCAAACCGTGGAATTGTATTCTACATGACTCCTTACTAGTGACATATATAATGTTTTTACAGTATTTACATTATTGAAATCACTAGATACCCTTAAAATAAATCCCAACATTTTCAAAGCTTTATTGGTTATTATTTCAATATGATAAAGTATGTGGTTATTATTTCAATATGGTAAATTGATAAAGTTAAGTTTCGTATCAAACCAAATACCTAAGTCATTAATTTCCGAGACAGATACTAACGACATGTTGTTAGTGGAATAATCAAAAAATATTGGATACTTTATTCGATGAAACCTCATAATTTGACATTTGCTTATGTTAAGTTGCAAGCGGTTATCACGATACCATATAATTAATCTTGACAAGTTATTTGACAATATATGGCAATCGTTAATGTTTCTGATTGCTTTGAATAATTTCAGGTCGTCTGCAAACATTAACACTTGAACATCATTGAAAATATACAATACATCATCGGAAGTTTTTCAGTAAATACTTTGTACTTTTTTTATATTTTAACTCCACACAGGAGGCCCTGAAGAAAATAATTTCCCTCAGGGCCTATGTCAACTTTGGGGATGCTGTGTGGAGGGTCTTTTTGTGGAGAGGAAGGAGTGAACATGGGTCTTGAAGAGTCCCATGTTGTAGGAGGGAGGAAATACAGAGGCCGGCAGCTCGTTCCACAGCCGAGCTGTTGAACTTAAGAACGAATCGTAGAAGCGACCCGTTCTCATGTGACAAATGTCAACCGTGTACAAATGTTGGGCGCGCGTTTGGCGTGTATCCCGACTACGCACCGGTGCCGAAGGGATCATTGACGCTAGTTCCTCAGAGCATCTTCCATTGTAATACCGATAGAACAAGGACAGCATATCTACCTGACGCGTGTGCTCTAAAGATTGCAGTCCGTTTGTTAAGATTACGAGTTACATTATTATCGCGAGATCGTTCTTTACTATCGTTCTATAAAAGATTACGAGTTACTTTATTATCGCGAGATAATGAGCTGCCTGCCTGTAGATCAGTGTCCTCGTAATCATTCGTGTACATCCGACAAGTTATCTCTGTCACGTGGCGTTACTACCGCCACCTAGGGAAATATCTTAAAAATACCTAACTAAATACAAATAACTGAGATCTACACATTCTACCGATATATCAGCTGAGCGGTATTAAAACTACAGCATATTATCGACACTACATTTACGATATTTATGTGGTGAAATATATTTTTTTAATAATATAATTAAACTAGTTAATAGTTGAAGAAATTAGTTCATATTGAGAATCTACAGTTTGTGATAAAACGCCATCTGGCTGTCAAATAAATAACTTAGACCCTTTATAAATAATTAACTCACCTTCAGAGCATAAATCTTCTCGAAAATGGGCGGTGAAGTATATAATTATTATTATCATTACACAGAACGGACGTAATTTATTGCCAATTTCAATTAAATTCACGCTTCATTTCCCACTTCCAGCTATTTTATACATAATAACTTCAATTTTTATGTAAATCTATTTGATTTTAAGTTTTGTTATCGGTAAAGAATGTATTTCAAATCTTGGAAGCGGAAATAAAGCCACTTTTCGACATCCAATTAATTTCTAACTAGGTAAATAAATTCGTTGTTAATGACTTTATTTTATATTCAATCGACTTTTGGTGGCAATCACGCCAACACAAAATCGGACGAAATCACAGCAATTAATAGATATACGAAATACATGTCAGTCCTAGACAATCCGCGTCTGACAACACGTATGACTTCGGTCCCTGGTAAGGAAGGTCAATCCTTAGCCAAACCTATTATTAACAATTTTCAAAATAGTAAAAAATTAAATTAGATTACAGTTAAAAATTTTATCGTCTTGATTTTTTCACTTCTGATAAAATCCTAAAACAACAATAGTACCTACCCGTCATCATTAATGTGTGTCAACTTTTCATAGAGCGATAAAGTGTACATCATCAGGGCAGATATGAAGATTGTGGTGTAAAACTAACTAACCATCACGCCGTTTCCTCGCAGGGGTAGGCAGAGAGAACGCACCGCCAAACAACCCGGTCTTGGCACACACTTCTTGCGTCATTCACATTCATACATCGTCTCATACATACTCTTTTATTGTTCTAACTCTTGACATGGCCCAACTCAAGAATCTGATTCACTTGATCGTGCCATGGCTCTTCCTCGGGCGTCCCCGACTTCTGCTACCATTCGCATTTGCATCATATATCCTCTTTACACTCCTATCTTCGCTCATTCGCTATACATGCCCAAACCATCGAAGCGTCCCTTTCTTGATCTTACTCATTACGCTTACATCAGCCTTGCACTCTTTGCGGATCTCCACATTCCTCACACTATCAAACATGGTTTTACCACACATACGCCTCAGGGATCTCATTTCAACAGCATTCAATCTACTTTCATCCTTTCTTTGCCAGTTCCATGCCTCACTTCCATACATCAGGGTAGGTACCAGCACTCCGTTGTGGACTGCGAACTTCGCTTCTTTGGACAATTTTTTGTTAGCGCCAACTGCGTTCAGTCCTCCATTAATGGAGTTACCTGCATTTACTGATGTAGTCATTCAGAATACTCTTTTTAGTATCTTTATTTACTCTTTTAAGTATCTTTCTTCCGTAGGCATTTAAAATAAAAATTACTAATAATAATAAAATTTTAATATCAAACGTGAAAAATGTTGTCAAAAACGCTTACCACATTTTTACTCCAAACGTAGAAAAAATTGACTAAACTCGATATTTTGAAAACATTTTCCTTTTGTTAGAGAATTTGTAAGAAATTCACTTTTTATCTCGTTCGTACAATAAAAATAAGAAACATTTTTTAAAGTTAAACCGAATTTCATGTTAGCGGCGTGAAATATGAATTATTCACTTGGCTATTTTTGAGATTTGTATTCACAGCATCCGGCCGTCGATACATTGGTCGACGCAGCCAGTTTATATATTTGAGCAAAACTGAGAAAAAATATTACTTCTCCTTGAAACGTCGACAAAATAACGTATTTTCACGTGAACGAAAAAAGAAACGAAATATATTTTTAAGACAATATGTACGAGTATAAGTTTTACATACGATGGAATTTAAAATAATATCATTAGTCACATTAAACATGACCCTAAAGCGCTAATGTTATTAATAATTATTTATAACACACTACAAGTTATCATGTTGTTGTTATGAACCATTTCCATTTGCATGTGATTCATTTTATAAATATTGTTTAGTTTAAAGTAGGTATATACGTATATTAGCAATTATTGGTGTTGTCAGTGAGGATAAAATAAATACATTTTCATTTATGTGTGTTCTTATATCCTATGTTATTTTTATTTAATTCAAAATTTTCAATTTCGTATTTTTTGTAAATATTTTTAGCCCGCGGGTACTGCACCCTTAGTTTATTGTTATAATTTAAGGTTTACGTAAAAATCTGTCATTAGATTTTATTTGTATTGTTTCTAAGTTTATTAAAGATGTACAAAAAATCTATTGGTTTTCTAAAACAAATAAAATGTAAAGTTTTTTTCACAAGAAGATATACGTTTATATCTTCGGCAGAATAAAAAATAGAAGTATTGATTGCCAATGCAATTTTCGATGCAATAGGTTAGTGATATAATTTATATACATAATAAATAGAATCGGTCGCAGTACGCTTCCTTGGGGGACGCCATAGTTTAATGGCAATAGTTTACTGTTTTGTTTGCCAATCTGTACTTACTGTTCGACTACAAGATACATTTTATCTTTATTGTACAATTTTTTTCTACCGCTGAAAGGAAGCTCAAATTGCGTGTCTTTCAATTATCAATGTATTGTATTTAAGACTCATTTATTTAACTACTACTCCAACAATAAAAACCTGATGAAAGATGTTGCGAAATAAGCATAATATACTAAGACAAGCCATTAATTTGTGATTAACACGCGCCAGAAGAAGCTTGCACCAGGCATCCCCATCCCGGCATTGATATTTGTATGCCGGCTTAGTTTTACACTAAGTCTTGCTGAGTCTGTAAACGTCCAAAATTTCTACAATATAGCTAATAAATATTTCGCAAATTCTTAGTTCAGATCAACTCGGCAATCATTACGAATCTAAAAGGTTAATGAAAATGATTTTCCAAGAATTTTTCATTGCTCTCTGAAATTGTGAAAACTGTTCTGCGTAATGCAGAAGACAGTTTATTCCAAGTTTTTGAACTTGTTCCATCCATTGACATAGTGTCTATTATAGAGAAAGGCATTTATTGCTTTATAATCAGTTGATGTAATTGGTATTTTTTATTTTTTTTATTTGGTACAATATTTTTTTACATTTCAAAGTTTTCCAGTAATGTTGGCCTCACTGGGTGGCTTGCCCGTGCTGAGGCCTTCATTTTATAATATTAAAATATAATCTAAATACAATCTACAATATAAGATAAAATAATACATTTAATATATAATCTTGTGTGTTTGTGAGTGATGCGTGTTTATATTGGTTTTGTGTGTTACGTGTAGGTTATATTTTTATTTTATTCTATGAAATTTTGGTAATATTGTCTTTTTTGTGCTTTAATCCATTTTGTAATTTTGTGTCTGAATTTATTTTTATTTTCCTCAATTTTAATTTCAAGTTTTACACTGTTGAAAGCTTTTATAGCATGGTATTGGTAGTGTCTTTGTGCAAAGCTTGAATTTACTCTCGGAGTTTTTATGTTTTCTTTGTACGCTTGTCTAACTGGTCTGTTAGTGTTATTTTGTGTACGTTGAAATTTATATTTTGTCAAAAATGTAGTTGAGTAGTGTTTTAACGTATAATTGGCGTATATCTAGTACGTCACAGCTGTTGAATATTTGGTCTGTATCAGTCAGTCTATGTTTTTTTAGTATTAACTTTCAGATCGTTTTCTGTGCGGTTTCTATGTAATTGATAGCCGAGTTTGTTGCTCCTCCCCAAGCAATAATTCCATATTTTATGGAGGTCTAGCTCAGACGCCTGCTAAAGCTCTATGACAATACAATATTGATAAAATCCGTCACTATAATCAATTAGCGATATTTGCGAGCACGGTCAGAATATGTTTCCGACAGTTGGTTAACAAAAGTTGCTACTTTTAGAGTGGCTTTCGAGTTGTTGGATAAGCTATCAATATGCACAATTGTTTGTATAATGTTGTTTGTTATACAAAACAGCTGAACTTATCTCTTGCAAGGGAAAGAAATCGTGCACGATCCATAAACTTAATTAATTCATCTAAGTTGCGATAAATTAATCCCATTCCATCTTGGAGAAACAAAAGTTATTAGTTATAGTTATGACTAAATACCTCACGAACTAATTAACTCCCCTTTTGGTGTCAAAAATTACATGCGCACTGCCAATGTATATTTAAGCTATTATTTCAAATCGACATTGTCAAATTATTAGTATTTTTAACTTTTAATTTAAAACGTCTGATGTTCGGAATCTCATTACATAGAAAGATGTGCCAGTGTTGCCAGCTTTATTGAGTTCTGATTTATTGCGATATAAACATTATCTGGATATCAATAGGAAATCGGTATAAAATCATCGGTAGTTATGCCTATCCATCAGATATTGTAGAGTTATTGATGTCACTGAGCTACAACCGAAAGGGGGTATTTCTTGGGAACGCGTATGGAAAGAGGAAGGGGGAGGGGTTAAAATTAGAATGCATAAGGTAAGAATTTTATTTCTTTTTTTTTATGTTTTTATTTAGTTATAAACAAATTACATTTGTATACCTAGTATAAACCTTTTACCAAGTTATTTCTATGACATTTAGTACACTTTATAATACATCACTTATTTTTTATACTATTTAGGCATAACCCGCGAAAAGCAACAAGGCTTTTAGCTTCTTTAACTTCTGTCGGTTATTCATTAAAACTCTTTAATCCTTTTTTTCCGACTTTATGTCCGAGTTAAATCTTCCCCACAGGAAAACTAAACCCTTCCATTTTTCCACAAACGATCATCTAGTCAATCCACATTATGCAAGTGAAGTATATAAGCAAAATAAATACAAAACAATACAAGAACAACACGTCAACTCACCAGAGATCAAATGGGAAAATAATTCACCGACTCCAGACATTTTCATATCAAAGGGTTCGGCTCGGTAGAACTCCTAACAGGGCATATAAATCCTATTGATCCCGCAACATAAATATTTAAAAAATCTTTCGTTATCCTACATGTATTCAAAATGACCGACTTTTGCAACTTTATGTATAAATTTTTTGATAGATCTAATATGCCTAAATTTTGAATGAGAGAGCTAGGTATAATGCCAGTAGCCGAAATAACAAATGGTAATATTATTATAGTCTGAGAATGCCTGATTCTTTTTATCTCATTTCCTAAATTTGTGTATTTTTGAATATTACAGGAGTTTGGAATACCGACATCAATGATATAAGTTATTTTTTTTAATTTTGTCATGTAAAACTATATCTGGTCTATTATGACTAATCGTTCGGTCTGTTAGAATAGTTTTATCATAATATATTTTATAAAATTCATTTCCTGAAAATGAATTTGTTTCGTATTCGTAATATAGTACCATATTACGGCAGTCAATCGAGTTATGTTTAGTTACCAAACTTTGGTGTATTATTTTTAAAACTTGATTGTGCCTAAATGTATACTCGGACGGATAATACAGAACATCCCTATATAATATGTTCTATAGTTTCCGGAAAAATAAAACATTTTGTACATAAGTGTTTCAAAAACAGAGATTATTATTATTTTATTTTTATTTTTTACCTGCATATTCAGATATGGTTACTGCAAACAGCTGAAGCCATTTCAATCAATATTTTGACAAATTGTAATATTTCAAATTGTCGATACTGATCGTAAATTACTGTGAAAATTGCCAAAAATAATCCATATTTAAACTTATTTAAAAAAAAAACAAAGGTACCTACAAAATAATGTAATATAAAATATAATTTTTTTATTTTTATAGTGAATACCTCACAAGAGTCCCAACTGCATCCCAACTGACTATGGCATCCCCAATTGGGGGATGTTGTGAGGCTGAAGGTAAGTGGGGAAGTGAAAGAGGAAGGTGGGGAAGTACCTGGCTATTCAGATCTAGTCACTAAACACGGCTAAAGCCATTTGGAGCAACGTTTCAATTCTGAATGGTGGTCTTACACCAGGGCGATACTGGTAGTATCTTCCACTCTGGAACGTGCCGCAAATATACTATATATTATACTATATATTATTTTAATTAATTAATTGTGAAATAACACAAATTAATCAAATAAAATTTATTTGTGCACGCCGGGTTCGAACCCGCGACCTTCGGAATGGCAGTCCAATGCGTTACCACTGGACTATGCCGGCCGTCGATTATTGGCCGTATTTAAACTAGTGACCTCTGGAAACAGACTTAATGATCTTACCCGTTAAAAACTGTATAACGCCATGCTGATAATCCGTTAATCGAGATAAACAAGTTTTAAGAATCTAATAAGTAAACATGAAGATGAGAAAATATGAAGTCACAGTTGTACAAGAACCTACAGTCAACAAACATAAATATGAAGTCTATAAACATGTAAAACAAAATCAACGAACATGTAGATGAGGAAAATTTTAAAATAAATTCATGAATATACACCAACCCAACAACCTACAGTACGCCTTGGAATAGGAGAACCTAGTGATATGGACTATGAATATATTGTTGTACTATGATAGCATTTAGTCATTCATCGTAATATAAATCATAAGATTAAACAATTTAAAATATCAAAAAATATAACAAAAACCGCTGAAATTTAAACCGAAGATAATGAAATCATCAAAATTATGTTAAATGATAAACAAAAGCTTTATTTAAGGCGGTCTGTTATTAACAAAACATTTTAATTCTTTCACTTAGCACAATCACTCTTCTAATTGCTGTTAAAATTTTAAATATTCATCTTACATTGAACCGTCTCGTTCTTACGAAACGGACAATGTCGCAAATTAAGCAAATGGCAGAAGGAAATTTAAATCTATGAATAAAACATTCCGGATTGTGATGCTTTCCGCTTTTAATATTTCTCTAACAAAAGGGTAGTGCGCGACGACCAATCACAGAAGTACAAGATCTCCCAAACAACGGAGCGCTAAAACGTCGTCCTTAAATCATTACCGTTGAATGTTGAATATATTGAAAGACCACTGAACACAGAATCACAAGAAGTGTGAAATGAGAATATCAGAATGGTAGATTCTCTCAGTATCGCTCCCCTGGCAAAACACACAGAATCACATAGAAATATCGAAATAAATGTTCTCAATTCCCATTGTTTAAGACGCTATAACATGTTTTACCTGCTTAATTTAAAAGTAATATCGACTATTTTAGCCCTCTGATCCAAATGCGTCGACTGTAGATTTTATAGTAAGATATAGTGTGCAATAAGACATTTTTGTCGATAATATTTATGGAATTAGAAAAAATGACTGACTGTTGCAAACAAATATTGTAGCGCTAATTATGTTACGTATTAGTTGTGTCTCTTTTATCTTTATATTATATAATAACATATTTTTGTATTTTTATTTTTAATTTGTTTTTGAATCTCATTTGAAGTATCCCATGTCTGAATAGGTTTTTGTAATAGTATTAGCAACCGAGTTTTTCTAACTGAAGTGTTCTCGTGTAAATGAGGTTATCTGTAAAAAACAATTTTAAATAAATAAACTTATTTGAAATGGCTTTCGTGGTATTTGGTGACTTCATCTGAATATCCCGGTGCTTTCCAACCTTTCTACTCCCACCTCTTTCCAAATTCACTCGATTTGGCTTTAAAACACGTTCCAATTGGTAATAGTGAAGTCCACTGACTTTGAATAAGCGTGGTATTCACAAAAATAAGAATTTGACATTTTTCAAAAAATATTTTGACTTTTAATTTAGGTATGCATTTGCGAACCGAAGTCGAATCACGAATTATGGAAGCTGCTTATGGTTGCTTTGTATTCATGGTTCGGTTTGCTCTTCGATTCCCAAATGTATACGGAACATTAGGTTTCAGACAGACCAGGGAAATTGTTTCAAATAGTGGAATCAAAGACAAAAAACAAAAAATCATCAACCAGATTGAGCAATTGAACACACCAAAATGTTTATCTGTTTTTGAACGAAGAAAGTTGAATGTTATATAGTTTTTATTATTAGATCACCTTGCAGAAAAATGAAGAGAATAATTTTGGTAAAAAAGTTTTTTTTTTTAGATATACTTTTATACCAAAGGAAAAAAATGAGAACAATACTTACCAACACACCTACACTGCAAGGACGAAAACCTCAAATCTTAATATCCCAAAATAAAATACATCTTTTGGCCAGTAAAACTATATTTTCTATGTTACAAAACTATGTAAAGCCCTTCGCAATGAAATTAAAAACTATATAATAAAAAGTTTACAAACCGCACAAAATTTTGCAAGCTGAACCTAAAGATGAGGAAATCATTAAAATAATGAGATAACACCAATACTACTAACAGTCAACAAACATAACGATCTTTTATTTTAAATATATTTTTGTGGAAATCAAAATATATGTACACGAAGATGAGCAAATCATGATGTAACACTCATACAACAATCTTCAGTCCGCTGCGGAATAGAATACGTAGTGAGGAAAACTGTGCATAAACTAATTTCATTTTTATTTTTCAAATGGTAATTAGTAAAAAAATAAAAGAAACTCAACACTAGAGGCCAAGAGGGAAATTATTTCCCTCAGGATCCATGAAATTTTCTTTGGGGATACCGTGTGTGGGGCTTTTTTGAGGAAATGAATTGGAATGAATTAAAAAGTATTGAAAACAATAGGTGTTTTAAATTTAAAACATTGTCTTAAAAACGCTTACGCACAGGATCACCTACTAAAAAGGACGACGACAAATCCAAAACTTTTATAATATTATTAATCGATTAATGTGAAACCAATAAAATAAAAATCTGTACAAAAAATTATTTCGATATAAAACGGCTGACCAAATTAGCTTAAAGTAAGATAAATTGACCTTACTGTGGAAATACAGTCATGCTCACAAAACACTTCTTGCAATTTACTTCTTCAGTGTGAAGGACGAACGTAGCTGCGAGTATTTAGATTGACCAATCACAGTGAACGTTGCAATTAGCAAACGTACAAATTGGTATAAAGGAAGGGCGAGCGTTTCTCTTTATAATTTGAATTTGCGTTACCGCGTGAAATTTGTAAGGATTTTAATGAAGTACGTATTACTATTTATTAGTTATGTTATTATTTGTGTAAGGAAGGTTTAAGCCTTAGTCAAACAATTTTTTTAATGATTTAAAGTACATAAGAAAATAGGTGTTTCATATTAAAAACCGTAATTATTAAATTTTTTACGGATTGACTTTTTTTACCAGATAAAAATATTTTTATCCTAACTATTTCTCCATAAATTAATAACAAATTACGCCACAAACCACTGTTAATTCATTCCCCATCACTTCCTTTAGCGTACTCCATTCAGCCCCACAACAGACTACAATTGAAAATGCCACAGTACCATTAGTTTGGGAGTAGTTAGGATTTTTGAATAAATAATATTTAAAAACTTTTCACATGATATTAAAAAAATATATGTGTGGTGAAGATGGCTTGCCATGTTGAGATCAGCAGGAAGTTTTTGAAATTGGTAATGGAAAAGTTATCATAATACAGGGTTTTCCAATAAGAGGTGTTATTTTGATATTCAATCGTAAAAGATCAATGGTTTCGTTGCTTGTGTGACACGTAGCGCCATTTTGTTAAAAGTCAACGTTATCCGTTACGTTAACGTTATTTATATTAATACCATCCAAACCCGGCCATAAAAAATCATTAATCATCTCTCGATAGCGCAATCCATTCACCGTAACTGTTGCTCCAGCCTCTGTTTCGAAAAATTAAGGTCCAATGACTCCACCGGACCATAAATCGCAGCAAACAGTCACACGTTGAGGAAAGAGAGGCTTTTCAATAATAATTCTTGGGTTTTCCGAGCCCCAGATGCGACAATTTTGCTTTTTGACGAAGCCACCGAGGTGGAAATGGGCCTCATCACTCAAAATGATTTGCATTTGATTAATTCAAGTGAATCTTAATAATTTAAATGCGTTGTTGAAGCGTGTTTTGTTCCATTTTTATAAATGGCGTAGTTTCTACTTGTCAAATATCAAAAAATGACAGCTTCAAAAGTAAAATCAACCGAAATAGCGGGCTAAAACCCTATAGTTGGTAGGAACACGTCCTGCAAAATGTCCACATCGCCGGAATAATTCCTACTTTGTAAAATCCCATAGTTTTGAGTAGCTAACACACCGTCTCGTATCCACAGTTAGTAGACGAGACAAGCGAACTTTATACCACTCACACAAGATGGTCCAACTTTGAAATGGAGGCAGTACTTAGAATGACTGGTGTGTTATAATGCACGTTAAGTCTCTTGACATCAGTAATACACAAAGGAAATTATTTATAACTTACTTCAGGCACTAACTAGATTGGTTTGAGTCTCGGTTACATGTGTGATTACATTGCTTTGTGTGTTCTCAAGCTAAGAAATGAACCATTTGTATACAAACTCATTTAATTATATTAAAGGCACTGATATTTCCCATTTTATACTCAAGTAAATTATTTTAGTGCTTCTTGGAAAAACTAAAGTCCCACCTACGTTTTCTTTGTAGGCATTTCTTATATCTGCTGTGATATACTATTTAAATTATATTTATTTTTGTATAAATTCCGTGAAACGTGGTGTCTTTGGGGTTTCTCAGGAACTCTCTGTTTAAATGAAACTCCGGTTTCAAGAAAAAACACAAGGACTTTAAATGTAACAGATGTACAATTGGCTGTGATTTCTAAATTTACAGGTGGTGAAACAATATGGAACCAATATTTTAATCTAATAAACGAATCTAATGCCATCTATGTGTGAGCTCATACCAACAAGTTAATATTGTAGGGTAAATTAAAGGGAGTTTAAATCTCCCGAAAATAATGCCAACATTACTTTTACCTAAATTCATGTGAGACTGGTATCACTGTAAGCATGCGCGCGATACCTCGCGCGGCAAATAATTTATTCTTTTTCCAGCGGTCTAGCCGTCAATTAAGCCGTGAATCTCCTCTAGCGTACGCGATCGGTTTTGTTCATAAAATTATTGTAACGTGAGTTTTGTTAAAATATTCTCAATCCTCCAAAATATCAACTGTATAACACAAACAAAAAATGAAACCGAAATAAAAACCGCAAGTTTTTGCGTGGCTGTATCGAAATGTTCACGATTTCATTGTGCATGCCTCTCTTTCTATCTAAAAACTTGACCGAACAACGTTCTATTGTTTTTTGTTGTTGTTTAAAGCATCATTTTTAATATTACCACATGATGTGGTAGACTAAATCATGAAAATAATTGAGCAACCTAGGCAACTAATTAAATTTAAATAAGAAATCCAATAACATCTAACAAGAGCTGAATTATTCAGAAGCAAAAATGTTCAAAGCTCAGACAAGTTTTGAAAATATGAAAAATTTAGAGAAAACCAACACATTTAACGTAATTCGTTTAAAAATTAACATGAACTGTAATTTTAATAACATTTTCTTTTTACTTAAAAGTTTCGGAAGTTTTAAATTAACATTAAAGTTATATACACAATCGTAAAATGAAAGATTAAGAATTATTTTATCAAGTCAGTGAATTACCGTTGCGCCATTTCGCCGCAATGGTGAATGGAGATGTATGATTATTTTGTTAACATTCATAAAAACACTTCTGTTATGTTGACTCCTGACGTGACACGGATCAATTTATCGATTATTTTTTCCATAAAATCACTCCTGGGATGTTTATAACTATATAATAAAAAAATTGTTATAAAATATAATGAAGTGCCTACGTTATGGTAATTAAAAACCTAAAACCTTTCTTACAAATATTACGAATTTTTTTTTGGAAAAAAGGGCCGTCGTACCAGGCGGATGGCGGATGACACGAATTAAATACTTTAATGAATTTTATGTAATGCATGATATGATTTTCAATACAAAAAACATGGAACTATAAATTATTTGAACAAGTCAAATAGTATGGAAAAATTCAGACGTGGGACTGCACATAAAATATGGTATTATAGGTAGCTCAGATTAACTTAACCTTATACTTTCTCATAAAGAGTAGGTAACATAGTAAGCTAATACACAATAGATTTCAATTCTATCAAAGATGTGTTTCACACGCCGAATGCCGAACCCTTAAAAAACGAGTTAAAAAAACAGTAATGAAAAACAATTAAATCTAGCCGAGAATCGAACCCCGAACAATTGCTTGAAAGGAAACTTTGCTGAACATTTTACACCACCAACTTTTTTAAGAACGACGGAATTAATTCCTTATATTTACAGGGATGAAGATTTTTTAAAAACATTTTGTCATTTACCCCGACTTTACGTACACACCACGAAAATTAAATTTATAATATTGATTCAACCAAAAGCCTTTTTTGTTTCTTTTGCCTACGTGGCATAAAGTCTGTTTGATATTAAAAAAAAATTGTTTTGATGGTTTTCTGTACTATGCATTTATTAGCCTTTGATGCATTCACCGAGCTTTAATCGTTACAAGCCACCGCATCACATGTACAGGTTGCAGCTCCGCCCGTCACTTAAAAAAATTCAATTAAATCCTCCGCCCAGTTTCCACCTCCAGCACCAGCTTTTAGTTCCCAGTTCCTGGCTGTAAATCTCCGGATTAATGAACACGGCATGGAAGAAAATAATTGAAAGCTTGTCAACGTTCTTGGCTAGATTAATGGATGTTGCACGGGGTTACTGATATTGCCATTTTTTAATGCGGGAGTCACCTGCGATGTTTGCAAATCCAGGTGGATTGAATCCGTAATTATTGAAATTGTTCACTGATTTTGTTGGAGTCAAATGGATTCATCTGGTTAACGGGTCGTAAAATTTTTTATAAGTACAATATATTGGTACGGAATTTTAACAAACTATACGGTGATGAATTTGAATAATTATTATTTTATTTTCCGTTCGAAAAATTGCCATATTAACCATTTCATTGAGTGGTTTAGTGTAAAAAGGGTAAAAAAGAAGCTAAGCTGTGTAGTTGGGTCCAACTTATAAGTGTTTTTAAAAGACTGAATCAATTCATATCCTTGTATTAGTTATTTTTTCCCTAAAATGATTTTTTTTTGTTAATTCTTAAGACTAAATCAAAACCGAAATATCGATTTTTCTTTTGCAAATTTTTTTTTAATTTTTACATTAACTTCACTCAGGGGATTATCTTGTATGACAATCTATGATTATTCACTGGTATGCTATTTGGAAGGTCTTTTGTAGGAGTGAGTATGGGTCTTAGAGATACTCATATTGCAGGAGGGAGGTAATACAGAGGCCGGAAAATTGTTCAACAGCCGAGTTTTTGAACTCAAGAACGAATAGAAGAAACATCCCGTTCTCACGTAACAAATGTACAGTTCACGTACAATTTGTTTAATTTTTGGCATGCGTTTGTCCATTTTCCCGTTTATGCACTGATGCTGAAGGGATGACGCTAGTTCCTCTGAGCATCTTCCAATAAAATACCGGTAGAACATGGACAGCAAACTGACGCCTGTATGCTAAAGATTACAAGATACTAAACACCACTTCCTTGAAATGATTTGACTTTCTTATAATGTGTCCTTTCCTTATTACCATTCTCATAACAACCTTTTTCCTTCAGCTTCAAAACTTTCCGGGTATGATCTTGCGATCAAACATAAAGATAGGTGCCAGTAAAATGTTGGTGAGAAAAATGAAGACAATGTTAGTAGTTCTTATTCGAAGTATGATACAGTTAAATATGACCGAAGGAGATATGGTCCCATTAGCTCAGTTGGTAGATCGGTGTCCAGAATTCGAGTCCTAGATATGACCATTTCTTTTTTATGATTTTTCTGTTTCAGATTTTCGTTGAGGAATTGCTAATATTGATACAATAATTAAATATTACAGATAGTCAAAGATTAAAATTTGAATTTCAATTTTTTAAACGTTTATATACAGGGTTTTCCAATAACAGGTGTTATTTTGATATTCAATCGTAAAAGATCAATGGTTTCGTTGCTTGTGTGGCACGTAGCGCAGTCTTGTTGAAAGTAAACGTTGTCCATATCAATACCATCCAATTCCGGCCATAAAAAACCATTAATAATTTCTTGATAGCGCAATCCATTCACCGTAACTGTTGCTCCAGCCTCATTTTCTAAAAAGTAAGGTCTAATGACTCCGCCGGACCATTAACCTTACCAAACAGTCACACGTTGAGGAAAGAGAGGCTTTTCAATTATAATTCTTGGGTTTTCCGAGCCCCAGATGTGACAATTTTGCTTGTTGACGAAGCCACCGAGGTGGAAATGGGCCTCATCACTCAAGATGATTTGCATTTGATTCACTAAAGTGAATTTTAATAATTTCAATGCGTTGTTGAAGCGTGTATCGTTCCATTTTTATTAATGGCGTAGTTTTTACTTGTCATAACATCTACCGAAATAGCGGGCTATTCAAAATAACAACTCTCATTGGAAAACCCTGTATTTATTTTGATTATTATTAAACTGAAATACAAGGTATGATTTTTACCATATCAAGAAATATTTTTGTCTAGAGCAAGTAGTGCCCTCGTACACTAGCTGCTTGGCTCTTGAAGAGAGTTATTTTCGAGGAGTAATTACTTAATTTTTTGTTGTAAGCATAACCATAATGCTGATTTAGCTACAAAAAATATGATTTCAAAAAGTTTTGATATTTTCAAATAAACATAAAAATCACTAGTGTTCTAAGTTAATACTTGTAAAGATTAGTAAATAAGATATGATTTTAAATATATCTTTGTTTTATCATTACAAAGACATATTTTAAAAAATATTTCAAGACGTAAAAGTAGCATTAACTGCTTAATAATAAATTCTTATGTTGAAAAATCCGATGCGTAGGACTGGCATCACAAAAGATGCAAGTGAAATTCATCACAAGTGGCAGGTTAACAAACAATAAACAGTGTTAATCTCATGTGACCTCCCAGTTAAGTGTGGTCCTGTTGCCTGTGCTGAATATAAATTAATAATACGAGTAATATATTTACATTCTAACGCAGCAAAACATTCATTGGTTAAATGCATTGTCCATATAGTTTGGTATTATTGATCGACGAACCGGTGGAGAGTATTGTAGTAATATATTATGTATTTGTACAGCGTCCTTGATGTGATTTTTCACAAAAAACGGTGCTGTACAACAAATTGCAACACCACACTGTTTTGTTTAATATCATAACTTTCGTTGGCAGTAAAAATGTTTTACACCCGTAGGTACATTTTAACAAAAATAAAATCTTTATGTATTTCCAGCTTTAGTTGCTTCACATAATTTATATTGCCGTTAAAAGTTTATAATGTTGTTTTGTTCTCTGTAAAAGTTGAAGCGAACAAAATGCTTTATTAAATAATTTAGTACAAATTTTTAGGGGTAACGTGATAAGGATCAAATTAAACGTGGCTTTCATAATTATTTTTATTTTAGGAGGAAATAAAAATATCATTATTAAATAAAGTAATGGCCAGTTATTTTGTTTTATGGCAGAATAATCTATCTAATAATGAATTTATAAATTGTATTTATGCGAAACTAATCTCTGTTCTGGTTTTGGATTTATTCATTTACTAGACCCTTCAATGCTTCGCTATTGCCAAAGTCTTTATCATGCGTCTAGGACTTCTTCCATCATTTATTACTGTATAATGAGTCGTGTAATTTCTATACCCGCTATATCAACTTTCATTGATTTGGAGAAAACCGCAAAAAACTGTCACATCTCTAGCTTACATAAGTAAATGCATTACAATTTTGTATATAATGAATTGGAGTAATAAAATTTCGAAAAGCATTTATTTTTCTATATTTGTCTAGCAATAATTAAGTAATTTCGATAAATAAAATGGATATAGCGGATTTTGATACTCACTTCGTGATTTTGAAAGTCAACTGAGCCGACATGGCGGGTTTAGAAACTCACGCGTAGATCATTTTGACACACGAGCGTGGCGTCAGAGCGGCGGCCATATTGTATTTTGGCAAAATAACTGCTTGTGATTCGTTGAATCCGATATAGCGGGTTTTGATAGTAACTTTCTGTATGATATAGCGGATTTGGTTTCTCACTCGCAGTTTTAACATGGTTTTTGGTCATGATAAGGAGGGTTTTGAAACTCAATTTTAGGATCCTCTTGTTGCTCGCAAAAATGTGAACAAGATGTCATACTCAGATCATTTTGTCAAAAAATCGGATATAGCGGGTATAGAAATTATAGGATTCGTATCTTCTTCTTTATGTGCCGTATCAGGTCCCCCGACGTTGGCGATCACTCTGGAAAATGTCTCTTTGTCTTGCGCTGCCCGGAATAGCTCCTCCACACTTCTAATGCCGGTCCACTCTCGTATATTTCGCAGCCAAGACATTTGTCTCCTACCAGAATGTATAACATAATGTAATTATGATGACTTTAATTCGACTCACCTTATTCCGGTGAAGAGATATTGCGTTAGGTATTCATCGGGCACCCCCGACTTTTTCTACCATTCAAACATTTCTAAACACTTTGAAATTATCAGCGATATCGGTCGACTACTTTTCAAGTTTGGCAAGCACAAACATAAGCAGGCTGAATTTTTATACATATTACAAGATAATATAAGACTAGCGGACGTGAACCCGACATCGTTGGGGGTTGTCCTTTGGATATACACATATACCATCATATACTTTTCTGTAGGCCTTTTTAAGATATACAATTATTTTTAGTTTATATATATTATATAGTTTTAGCCATTAATGTAAGCGCCCAAAAATATTTTTTCAACTTGACTACAACAAACTCGCTTTTCTCTTCGTTCTATAAATATATTATGTACTTATTGTTTATATATATATACACCTCCCGGAAGAAATTTATATATAGTAGTGAAAACCATATCGAAATCCTTTCCGTAGTTTAGAAGAACTAAGCGCATAAACAGACAGACGCGGAAAGCGTCGTAACATTGTTTTAAACTATTTAGAGATTTTGTTAAATTACATATAGAACGCCAGTATGGCTTTTATAAAGTTAGTAAGTATGATTATTGAACATAACAAAAATAATATTATACACATCTAAAATTACAGAAATACTAAAAAGATTGATAGAAGGTATTATAATCGACACCAAGTCTTGTCAAGATTAATGTCTCGATTGGATGTCGGGACGTGGGTAAATTTCAACTTCCAAAACTTCTTAATTTTAATTCTAAAAGATGTATTTAATAAGTATAAGAATATCCGGGTGTAAACTAGGGTTAGTTTTAGATAAATTCAAATATTGTTCATTGAACGGATGCCTTGAAATTTTATCATATAAGTAGTTAATTGTATGACATCAACAGAAATTCGTTGTGTGTTGAAAGAAGTGCTCGGGTCAAATATGAAAATGTTAAAGAAAGACGATTGTTTGCCGGTTCATTGGCTAAAAAAATATTTTCCCTGTGTTTATTACACATTTTAAATACTTTGGTCACGTTGCTCTCCAAGCTGAGGACTTGATCTTGGGGAAACTCATAGTCACTGGCAGGAGAAGTAGAAGGTCACCAATGAAGGTTACTGGAGTGATAAAGTATCACGCAGCGTTGAACCGAGAGGAGAGAAGGAGTTTTTTCCATCATGGAAATTGGAGTGAGTCACATCTTCAATAATGAGGAAATGAAATGAGAAACAGAATTAGACATGCCAAATTGTATTCATTTTGAACACCAATAATAAAGTTAAAATAAGGGTTCCTTAACAATACTTTCTGATACCAAATTTAAGTTACTAAAAATCTTCAAAAGCAACTTGATACAGTCCTACACTCATAATAATCAAAAATACTACATTATATATATGGACAGATTTGCAATCCTGGTGTTATGGAACGTATAGCGTTTTAAGTTGCAAATAAAATCGTTAAAGCTGGGCAGGAGAGGCTTATTTTCCAAGATGCAGGACTTACCTACCTATGATCTTGCCTCTGGGAAGAATAAATACGCAATTAAACCACCTTTCTTTTGAGATAGACATAGCCAAGCCTCGATGACTTCATGATTAGAATAAATATTTTTTAACTCGAGGCTGCATTGCATCTCTTTTGTTAATATATGTAATTAATAAATTTTATTTTTAGCAAATTTTATTCGAATCACTGTTTTTCACAATATTCATAAATATCACAGTAATAAAATACGTTTTAATTTAGTTTAACTCCAATTGTCTCCTAAAAAAGTCACCATCGGTCAGGAAACATGTTGAGTAAAATAATTAAAGGTGACAGTTAAAATAATTTTTAATTGGTACCTTCGTCGCCTCAGTGTCCATACGACCAATCAGCAAATTTTACAATAATTCTCTCTTTATTTTAAGAAATCATTATGAAAGATGTTTAACATGAAGCTATTTTCGTAAAATTAGAAGTCACATCAGCTGAAGTAACTCTTAATAATGTTAATAATATTCGTTTTAATATTTTATTTTTAGTTTTAAAATATGGATTGAACTGAACAATTTGCCAATTGGTCGTTTGGACAGTTAATCACTAAAGTGACGTGTTGTTTAAATTATGCTCATTAGTTCATCGGTTCGCCATGCCAGCGGATGGGGGCAACGTGTAATTTCGGTGTTGCAAGCTAGTAGATCTTGCCAAAAACTAAAAAATAAATACGCGAGCTGTTCTTACATTGGTTTTGTTTAGTTTTTTCTTCCTCCATTATACAGCGCTTAGCTTCTTATGCTCTTACAGGACTGAAAACAATTATAAGTCGCTAGTAATAAGTCGTGGTTCGTTGCGAATGAACCCTGCAGAAATGGGCTGGGCGTTCACCGCTCCCGCCACGAGACTTGCGACACTCGCGCACACGGCTCGGGAAATGTAAATCGCGCTTGCCTATTTGTTTGTCTCTAATTTATTTCCCCGACAAATGGTTGCTGCCGGGAACACGAAATTGTTATTCGGATGCGTCTAACGACTAACGTATAACCCACTGAACAAATAGTCCGTAGATGTGTAATTTTTTGCATTAGCTGAGGAAAATAAATTCATGACCTTTTTTTCTTCGCTCAATTTTCAATCAACTGGTTCTAACTGTACTAACGCAAAGAAACACTACAATGACACCATTTGCATGTTAGTTTAACCCTTAGGATACGACCAACTACAATCGCAGTTCAATGAAATCATGACTACCTTCAGGTGCACTGCAATGTGTTATGTACAGAGCTAGGTTTTAGAAGGTTTGAACGCATTTCAATACGGTCCTGTAGATGCCTTTTGACAATTGTCAATTGTAATTGTGAATTATTTCTAATATATAATTTTCAAAAATATTATATTTGATTTGAAATATTTAAAAAATATTAGCCGTATCAGAGGGTTAATATTGTAGTCTTTAATGTTGCTTTATGACTTCAATATGAACGTATTATGTAAATATTTATTTTTCACTCGTTAGCTGAACAGTTGAATACACTTAAATGTATATTTAATAAACTTTATGATTTCTTCGATAATTCCAGAATCACTTAGTGATATACCAACTATTTTATTTTCATATAAAACTTTATTTTTTTAAACATATGTATTTTTATATTTAGCTGACTGGCAGTTCGAAAAAATGGACTTTCAATGATGGTGTCATATGTAATATTAGACTGACGATTGGAATTTGACAATGTGCTTTTGAAAAAATAACGTACCCAATGAAACTATTCTAATCTCTTTCTAACACGGGAAGAGAAGAGTGCTACTATGCGATGATAATAAGTAATTTATTTGTATTCTCTCTCTTTATTATGTCAGGGAGCTTTCTTTGTTTATTCTCTATTCAATGTTGACCTCAGATATGCGAATAAATTTTGGTTCAAGGAAGAAATTCTACATTTGAAAATGTTTGATCATTTTATCAGAAATAAGTATAGAAGAGCTTTCTTCGGATTTACTGATATGCCCAAACGTCATTTCTACCTGTCTATCCCTTCAGTGCATCTTACGGTCTGACGTACAACGTATAAGAATAATACGTATAAATGTTTAGGTTCTGTTTGTTTAGAGTCTAGATTCTATTTGGGTAAAGTCAAAGACAAACAACACAGAAATGGCGGGATACTTGAGGAACTTTAAATTGAGAAGAATTGAATGTAGGAAAGACGCGTTCAACTGTATGTACGTCGCACGAGGATATAGTTGAGATAAGTGAGATGGATTTACCCTGACACTGTGAGTAAGGATCAAAATGGGGTGAGGGTCTTTCCGTAGAAAAGAAAGAGTCAGGATCTTACGGGTTCAATTCTCGATACTATGCAAATAATTAAAATATCGTTACTGAATCTTCATTTACGTAAAAATACATAAATAAATAAAGTGAAAAGTGGTTTTTGAAACATTTTGTCTCGCTAACTTTACTTTATTATTTGATCTGTCCTATACTTTTTATGTAAATATTTAACATCAAATTTGTTTTGCTTTTAATGTTGATTTTTATTATTTATTCCAGGCAGGTATCATTAAATCAGAAATTCCTAACATTTTTTTTAAATATTTAATAAATTTTTGCGTAAATATTCTCCTTACATTTTATATTCTACTGTTTTTTTTATTTTTTTTTTATTACACAAGAGGCCCTGCGGATGCTATGTGGAGGGTCTTTTTTAAGGAAGGGAAGAAGAGGAAGTCTTGGGAATGCAAGAAGTTTGAGGATTGGTTAGAAATCTAGGGATAATCTAGGGTGTCCAGAAGAGAAAAACATATGAATATATCCCTTCCACTGTGACGCAAGACCAGAGAACAGTTGGAGAGGTCAAAGCGTCTTCCCAAACCAGCCTCTCCCAATCCTGGCGCATCCTGAATACACCTCACTCGATGAACCCGGACATCCATGTTAAATCACCAAAACTAGCAAACATCTTGGAGGGACCTTTGGCAGAGGTGTTGGTTATCCAATAAATGGTTCCCGGAGCGGCGGTACCCGAACTTCAAATAGAATAAAATCATCAACATAACGGCGCATCGTGTGTCGTACAGGAACCACTTTTAAATATGTTTTGTGATTAAAGTTCGGTAGAATTTTTGCCTTGGAAAATGGCATATTTTTGGCAGTAGAAAATTGAGTGCTCTAAATAAATATGAATATCTAATGCAAGAGGGACAAAAATATTTTTTCTTGCGATATTGAAATTATGAAAAAAATGGAAAATATAATTATATTGCAATGTAAGTGAATCAAACTGTAAACTCACGAGAAATCATGTTTTCTTCACTTAATTGTTGGTCAATATTATCTGCGGTCAAACTCAAAGATATTGTGAATAGTGAAAATCTTAAAAAAATGATACTTAAAAGATTATAAAAGATCAAGTTAGTTGCCGAGTAGTCCAAAGCTTCGGGCTTCCGACTTCCCTTCATGTATTTAATCCTAATAACTTAATTTGAAACTTTTTGGCTAAATATTGACAGCCTCCGTTATCAATGGGTAATTCGGGTACTAGCAAGCCGATTGTTGCGGGTTCAAATCCTAACTTGGAATACAAATTTGTATTGATTAATTTGTGATATTTCAGAATGTGCTCAGTTAAAATAATACATATTATATTTTCCAGAGTGAAAAATACTCTCAGAATCTTCCTGGTGTAAAAAGAAAATCTTCCTGATGTAAATTCCGAGTTGAAACGTCGCTTGAAATGGCTTTGACCTTGCTTGGTGACCAAATCTGAATAGTCTTGTACTTCTCCACTTGCTTTTTCCCATATGTACATCTTCTTTGCCCTCAGCACTATTTTCAGCATCACAACATACCCCAATCGGGAATGCCATAGTCTCACTGACTCCAGACGGTTGGAAGCAGTTTGGATTCTAGTGCGATTTAATATTAAAAAAACTTGACTTTCAAAATAGAGTATGTTTCCAAAAATACTGAGCTTAGTCCGGGCAACACCGAGAACATCATCTAGTTATGTATATTATACTACACATAACTGGTAGATGACGCGGCGACGGTTACAAATTACTTTAATCGGGAAATTGTTAAAAAATCCGAGAAAGATATAAAAGTTTTCCTAACCATAATACGGACATATGTCTAGTGTGGTAGTCAAAAAGCATGTACAAACCTGTAATCAAATTTATTTTATTGATAAAGAAAAAAAAAATTTCACGAATGGAAAATAAACAAAATTTCGATTTGTTTGACAGTGTGTTTTCAACGAATATGAAGTAATTAAAAAAAACCTTAAAAGATTTCGATTCAATTATTGAAGAAAATATTAGCGAAAATTTGAAAAATAAAAATCAGAAAAAGGTACAGTCACATCTAGTACTCAAAACCAGGATCCCCACCTTGCTGGGGGCTGCACTACCAACTGAGCCAATGGAACCCTATCTTCTTCGGTCATATATAACTATATCACACTTCGAATGAGAACTACCAACATTATCTTCAATTTCTCAACGCACATTTTTATTGGCTGTTATCTTTATGTATGAGCGCAAGATTCTACTCAATGCAATCTAGACAATGTCTTTGATAAATATATCATATTTTTACTTTAATGTGCGCCATCTATCGATTTTTCACCCCGGCTACGACGGATGCGACCGTACATTTTCTGTTTCAAATTTTCTTTGAAGAATCGCTAACATTTTCTTCTATAATTAAATATAACAATTTGAAGTTTTACTCATTAAGTTATTCCAGAAATAAATAGAATAAGATTCAACAATAATCGCTCCACAGAATTTTAAAGCCGGGTTATTTTCGCCATTAATTAATAATTTGTTTGCCGAAATTCAGTGTGATTAATTCATTTTCGTCCGCTGAGAGAAAGTTGATGGTCCTATCTGAGACGAGATCTACTCTAATTTAAATGATATACTCATTAAGAAATTGGCCCGTACAACCGTAAATGTGAATTGGTATTGGTGAAGGAAATGTTTTAATTTGAGTATCGCACACAAGTTCTAACTGTTCAGAGCTAGTGGGACTATAGCATTTCCTTGCAAAATGACAGGAGACTTAAATTATGCAGGAAAAAAAAAATTGTAAAATATCATAATTTGAAGCAAATTTTGATGTAGACACTTCTAATATCTATCAAAGATTCGTGTTGTGTGTTCGTTTTGTTGTATTGCACTGCTGATTATAAAAATATTAACAATTCCTTCGAACTTTAGAAATGTAATATTTTAGTATTTATCGATTAAAAATCACCTTTCGATAAGGCTTAAAGTAATAAATACATTTTTGAATTATTAAAAATAATAATTCATGTGTGTATCTCTGTGGCTGTGTGTAACTCCAGTTAAATTTCCTCTAGAACTGGAAATGCAGAGATTTTCTAAATTGTGACTAATTGTGGGAACGATTCAGACAAGCGTTAAAATTGGTGCCATTATCATGGTATTTATTAATAAGATTTTTTTTGAAATTCGTATTTATTTTGTTTAAATTATTGACATAGTACATGTTTTACTTATTCAGGTTCACTAACGGTGTTCATTCGAATGGTAAATTTCTGATCGTCTTTCGGTTTCATAACTAACTTAATATCACGCCGTTTCAGAGAGGACGGACCGCACAAACAACTCGGTCTTGGTACACACTTCTTGCACATTCACATTAATACATACTCTTCTATTATTCTGACTCTTGACATGGCTGACTCAAGTATCTGATTCACTTGATCGTGCCATGTCTTCCTGGGGCGCCCCCGACTTCTGCTACCATTTGCATTTGCGTCATATATTCTCCTTACACTCCTTTCTTCGCTTATTCGCTATACATGCCCAAACCATCTAAGCGTCTCTTTCTTGATCTTAATCACTACGCTAACGTCAGCCTTGCGCTCTTTGCAGATCTCCAGATTTCTCACACGATCATACCTAGTTTTACCACACATACGCCTCAGGGATCTCATTTATACAGCATTCAGTCTAAATTAATCATTTTTCTGCCAGTTCCATGCCTCACTTCCATACATCAGGTTAGGTACAAACACTCCATTGTTGACTGCTAGCTTCGCTTCTTTGGGCAGTGTTTTGTTAGCGCCAACTGCGTTTAATCCTCTATTAATGGAGTTACCTGCATTTACCCTTCTTTCAATACCTCTGTCAGCCTTTCCATCTCTGTTCCAAGTATTCCTCATTCACAACTCGGTTTCATAAATCCTAAAATTTTAATATCCCTTGATTTCCATGGGACGGCACTTGTAAATAGATAATTTTTGTAGCTGACACCTATTTTGGGTAATAATTATCACCCTTAACAGTTGAGGGCTTTATTTTCCCGCCTGTGTTTGTGAAACCCACATTAGAATATTTAAAAAATCTGTAGATAACACGAAAAATAATAAACACAATATTTTTTTAATGTCTTTTCAACATAATTTTTATACATTGTTCTTTTGATTTTAACGAAAAATATTAATAATTTGTTTGGTTTCAAGTCACTTTAAGCACTCTTTGTGAATATATCAGAACAAGCAGAAATTATCAGAGCAAATTTTGCTCGACGGTTAAGTTATTATGATATGTTTGTCCAATAAGACAGGTACAGAAAAGGAATGGAAATAGTAAGTCCTGGTTGTTTCAATATTTCCTGAAGGTTTTCGGTGACCTTAGAGTGAAAGTTGACTTTAGATAGTTTAGTAATTCCCGCTAGTGAATCCAATTGTTTCTATACAGAACGCACCTTTGTTCTCGCACAAAATGACCATAATATAACATCACTTGGGAGTTAGTGTTATGGGTTTCGATTCAAATTCAAATTTGGCTTCTCCGCCGACTTCAAAGACGAAAAATGACGCCCGCTTAGCGGTTGCGCCCAAGTTGCGGGAGCCAAGACACCACGGAAGTGGCTAAAATTTATCTACGCCTATCGAAAATGATTTTTAACGTTGTAAAAATAATATATTTATTTGTTCTGAATTTTTACAGATAATCTGACTTACCTAAGTGAGAACAATTCAGTTATAAAACTCAAATTGGTACATAGCCATACATTAATTTGCACCCATCTAAATAAAGATTGTGACACCTCACAAGAGTGTCCCTGCCTGTGCAGTGTACAGACAGGGGAACTATATCACCACCCGGTTGGGCGGCGTTTTGAGGCGGAATAAGGTAGGGGCTGTAGGAAGGGATTTGTTAATGCGGGCCTTGAAGGGGCTCGGATTATAGGAGGGAGGAAAAACAGATGCCGGTAGCTCATTCCACATACGAGCCGACTTACACAAAAACGAGCCGTAAAAACGGCCCGTTCTCATGAAGCCAACGTCAACCGTGAACGGGTGTTCAGTTCGTGTCCGTCGAGTTTCGCGCACATGCACCGGTGCATCAGGAATCAATGCTGCTAGCTCCTTGGAGCAGGCTCCATTGAAATACCTGTAGAACAGACACAGCATGCCTACATTGCGTCTATGCATTAGAGAAGGCAATCGGTCTGTTAACAACGGATTGTCAATCAGACGGATCGCTCTCTTTTGCACAGATTCAAGCAGGTTTATTAAGTATTTTGGGGCACCAGCCCAAAGGTGGCTCCCGAATTCAATAGTTGGGCGGACTTGAGACTTGAACAGGGTCAGCAGCTGGTCACTGTTGAAGAATCTCCTAGCCCTGTACAAGACGCCCAACTTTTTGGAGACCTGATAGCTCACTCAAATGACAAATAGTGCACATAAAGGCAAGGTACACAAATAGAGATGCAAGTATTACACAATAGTATCAGAAGGTTGATGGAACCAAAGCGCACACCAAATATTAAGTTCGGTAAGCCCGCTATCGGCGTGTCAGTACGTACAGCCTGGAATGAACTGCCACATGATTAAAGAATTATAACAGACTCGTCACCTTTTTAGACAGATATCCATAGAGTCAGAAACTTTTCACCTTCACAATTCGCATCATTTTCAATAACTAAATGTGAAAAAAATGTTAATGTTTTAAATTTTGTCATTTCATTAAGAATCTCCAGTCCTAAAAAGTACAAAATTCTCTAGTCTTTTAAAAAAAATATCAACTCTGCCATGTAATATCATTAGTAATGAAGAGTAAAATAGGAAATGGAAAAGTATTTTTTACTGTCCTCTGCGTGCAAAGTCGTAAACTTTTTTTCAAATAAAAGTGTATTTATCGGAAGTGATCATCCAGGTTAGTATGTTGTTCTGTATTTGATTGTTTTTCTGAATCAGTTTTGTAAATAATAAAATTAGGTAAAGACTTGGAATTCGTAATAAATTGTACCTCGCATTTTTCATAAAAACCAAGTTATCCAATTATTATATAAATAGCGAAAAGTTTTTTTAGCAATACTCAGAACATTATTTCTTAATCCGTATAAATTTTCGAAGAAAATGTCTACTTCAGCACACTTTTTTTTCTTATATAGTCGACACATTTGGGTCAGACGGCTAAAATAAGCGATATTATTTTAAAATGTAGTCAGCTGAAACACGCTATGGCGTCATATATAATGGAATTGTGAAAATTTATTTTAATATTGCTGAGATATAATGTAGTATTAAGATGGTCGTGATTTATTTTGTGTAAACATATTAGATCAGTCAATTGCCTTCTAATTTTTAGCGAATTAATCTGGAAGTATTTTAAACGTACGTCGTATGATTTAAAATGTTTGTGTGGTCGATATTTGAAAGATTTTACATTTTTCAAACCAAAATGTGCCGGATTCATTATTAAGACAAAATTTCAGACAGCCTTACAGTGTCCGTTGTAAAAAGTGATGAGTAAATATATTGTGTTTTAATTAATGATTTATAAGTAATACCGTGTGCAAGTTGATTTTAACCCCTCTGGTATTTTGAGATCGTGTTGTCAATGCACTTTAATTGACCTGTCAAATTCATTTATGATTTATTAAGAAAAATATTATCGGTTGACATTAATTTTCAAATAGATGAGCTGTTTATGAACGTATCCAAAAACGAAGTACTTTTTTGAAAGCAGTTGAAAAATTCTTACAGATTTTAATAGTTTTACAGTCGAATCTATCAAATTTTTTGACGAAATTATGTATATTTATATATCAAAAATAATAGACCAGACAGTCAGGGATAGGGGAACAAACGAAATAGCGTAGAGCTCAAGAGACCGTCATTTTGCAATAAATTATCTGACAGTACACTTGCATTTTAATATCACCAGTCGTTGATTGAAAATAAAATCTGCCTAGGAATTACTAGTACATTTTACAATGGGGCACAAATTGCTGGCTACCTAAAAAACTTAATTGCATATCCCAAATCGGGTAAAAAAAGGTTTGGGCTTGTTTCCAAAATTTAATATTTTCTTTAATTATTTAGTTAGAAACTTTTACACGTGTGTTATGATTTACCCAACTCACTCAATTTTAACATCGCTCCGCCAGGCGATTCGTTTAAGAATGAACATTCAGATCCTGCGCCGAAAATTCCCATAATGGACAGCGCTGCAAACCTTTGCCTTACTAGCAAACTTTATGTTTCTGCGCATGGTCCAGTTATCCAATGTGTGCTCTTCGGTTGTCAATGTATAACTGATGTAATATTTTATTCAAAATATTCTCGAACCCCGCTGGTGCCAAAAATATGTTGAACTATTTTTGTCTCCATCTCGTCGAAATGGCACCCAGATTTCATGTTAAGGTATGTCTATTAATTTATATGGTAACAAATTAATAATCTAACAAATGTTATATTATTATAACGAATGGCTATTGATTTAAAAATAAATAATTACTACAAACCTGTCACTATTAAAAGAAGGAAAAACAAAATTGAAACCTTAAATGCCTCACACAGTTATTTATTTTCTAAGTAAATCGGTTTTCACCGAAAACATTTTTATTATTATTATTTTATTATTTATTGATATACAACAAACAGTACGCATTTAAAACAATACTTTATTATGTGGGCCTCAATGGGTGTTTTGCCAGTGCTGAAGTCGTCATTTTTTTATTTATTAAAATAAAATAAATTGAAATTAAAATGTATAATTATATTAAATAAAGGCGACAATTAAAAAATTATCGGGAAATATTAACAAACCATAGAAGTAAAAATAGGGGAAAGGAAAATAAATCATTAATGCTGTATGTTTTTTTTTTTTTTTTATAGTGAATACTACCTCACAAGAGTCCCAACTGCTCCCGTCTGGAGCCAGTGAGACTATTGCATCCCCAATTGGGGGATGTTGTGAGGCTGAAGGTAAGTGGGGAAGGGAAAGAGGAAGGTGGGGAAGTACCTGGCTATTCAGATCTAGTCACTAAACACGGCTAAAGCCATTTGGAGCAACGTTTCAATTCTGAATGGTGGTCTTACACCAGGGCGATACTGGTAGTATCTTCCACTCTGGAACGTGCCGCAAATATACTATATATTGTTTTAATTAATTAATTGTGAAATAACACAAATCAATCAAATAAAATTTATTTGCGCACGCCGGGTTCGAACCCGCGACCTTCGGAATGGCAGTCCAATGCGTTACCACTGGACTATGCCGGCCGTCTTGGCCGTTTGCATTCAAGGATGTGACATTATAACATTTTGATAATGGTCTTGAATGCTGAAAAAGCTTTCACAATAATTAAAAATTAATACACTCAGAACATAATAATAATTTTATTAATTTGATTTAATAAGTAAATTAAACAATAAATTTTACGAAATATAGGAAAAATTAAATGGAATTCTGCTAACTAAACATAATTAATTAATAACGATGACATTGTATCAAATTCAAGAAACCAGTGGACTAGATAATAATGAGATGATTTGTGGAATTCGCTTGGTTGGCAACTGCCACCCCTGCTGGCTGTCGCCTCAATGTCAACAAAGCTTAGGAGATTTCCCAGAATATTGATTTATTTTTCTATTTATTTTAAAAATAAATTAATGCAATTAATTTTTTTTTAACTAAAAAATCATTTATTAAAATTTTCTTTCCTTTTTATTTTTATCCAGATTGAAACGTTATGTTAGGAAATATTATTTATTTATTAATTTATTTTATTTGTGTACAAAAAATTTCAAAACATTACAGATATTTTATCTTTATATATTAGTTGTGACTGTGTGGGCGTCGGCATTTCATAATAAAGTTTAATCACGGAGAATTTAAAATATCATGATGATAATGCGATACGAATTTTGTGATTTATTGAAGATCTGGTTATTTTTGTTTATTATGAATGTAAGCGAATGAAAAGGTGAACGATGGTTAAAAGTTATTAAGTAACAGCGTCAAAATAAAATTTCATGTGAGCTTGTCGTCAGCGCGAAACGTTTAATAGAAATCAATACTAGAAGTATATTTAAGAAGGTACCACTAATGCGATCCGCTTTGGTACATAATCCCAGCTCGAGGGATAATACTATATACCCCTCGTTAGATAATTATTTAACCTTTCCTTTGTTGCCAATTTCAACGCTACGTCCATTCGTTTTGTAAACCAAATACCCCAGAACTCTCTCAATTACCACTAATTTATCTTGGACCGAGATGTGGGGTCCGGCGCGGTGTGGGTCTCCTGGTTTTATCCATAGGGAAGGGTCAACCTGCGTTGAAATTTTGACAAATTGCTGAATGGTTCGACGTCTAAAATGACAATAAAAATATCTGGTATTTTTGATGTTCCAAATGATAATTATGTAATATAATATTTATTTTTATACTTATTATAAGTATTTTATTTTATTACCTATATTAATGACAGTTTAAGATATATTTATCATTTTTTTTTACATTATTCAGTTACATAAAATAAGTAGTTAGAAATCCTTCGTGCTAGCAGACTTCCATACCAAGAGTTTCTGTTCTCTGGCGGACTGTGTGTTGTTGTTTTGGTGTTACACTTTATTAGTTTAATAAAAAAATTGTTTAGTGTGTTTAGAATTTTTCTCACTAAAGGTTCCTATTCTGGTGGGAGAATAGGAACCTGTTGGTTGGACTGTTGGTTGTTGTTTTGGTGTTACATGTTGTCTTCATAAATTGTGTAATTTCCTCATCATGTTAAATTAGCCATAAAAATGTTGTTCTTAAAATTGTTATTTTATCTTAATAGTATTTTTGTATTAATCTTGTTTTATATTACATTATCAGAACCATTGATCTTTCTTCGGGTTTCTTATATTTGTGTTTTCTCGGTAGTAGTTTATTTGTTAGTAAGTAGTTTGCGATATTTAACAGATACTGGAAGTTTATAGGTAGTGAATAAATAACATTAGTTTAATGTGATTACCTTATGACAACCTTATTAATATTAAATCATTTCTACCATTCGCAAATAGGTGGTTTATCTTCCCTTTGGTACCGGGAAGTGAGATTTTTGCATGTTGTAGCGCTAGACCTTTGGTAGTTGTGTGTAATACAATAATTTTTAAGAGGTCTCAAATGAAGTTGCTAGATTGATTTTAGGGGGAAAGGTCACCAGAAAAAGAACACCAGACACGGAAGAAATATGACACTTTACAATTTAGTTGTACAATGTTAAATATACAGAAGCTAAGGCATGATTTGGGTGACACAGTATGTTGTCATTATTTCAAATCTCATATAACAGTTATCCAACACGAATATTATAAAACATGATAATTACGTTTTTTATAAGGGAAGACAAACATTCCCGAGTTGCGAAAAACCTTGGAAAAAGTTGCAAATATATATGTAAAGTATATTGTATTTTTTAGTATAATGTATTTCTTTCCTCACTAGGGTAACCTGCGCTGGAGCAATATGGTATTACAAGTTGAACATATTGCTTGTGCAAAAATAGATGAATTGAACCCACAATGCCAGACTGAGAACCCGACGCATTCATCAACTCAGCTGTTGACGGGTATAATAGAAAAAAAATAACTATATCAAACAAGAACATTTTTGATTGTACGGAAAAATATGATAGCTGATATTTTGGCAATCATAATAATAATAAAAAAACGAACACAGAATGGTTCTGAATACATTGAATTAGTAAAAATATTTTTTCTCAATTTTATTTTAAATATGCTGCCATTTTGTGTTTTCTAAGTTAGCTCCCAAGTAGTTAATACCGTTTTAAAATGCTTAACGTAATTCTTCCATAGGAACTTGGCCAGAAGAGACGTGAGGCTTTCAATGGGGAGCTTGGTACCGGAGAGACTGAAAAGATATAAAATTCAATTGAATTATTATTTTAATATATCTTTTAGATATACTTTCATGATGTGTAACATCACCTTATCATTTCCAGGTACAGGTAATTTTCATTAGTGTTTTTTATTACGAACCTTGTAATTTTCCTAAGCGCAAAAAATATTCTCAACAGAATTTTCTGCAATATGATCTTTATGGAAAGTTTTTACAAGGTTATAATCTTGAAGAAGGATATCACTGAAATAATACGGAAAAAAATAATTTTATGCAATGTCATAGCCAAGGGGTTAGCAAAAAACAGATGTAGATTGTATCTTAGTTTCCCCAAAAACTTTTAGACCTTTCAGAAAGGAAAAATTAAGATTATTTTATCAGGGATGACACATCTAATTTCGGTTGTCTATGATGCGCATTATTCGTACGTGAAATTTTCACGGTCAAATTGCTCTGAATTCAAGTATTGTTTTCAAAATTTGAACTGATTGTGTGTGGAATAATTCAGACTAACTATACATTAAGCTACCTATTTACTCACAGCGAAATAATTGAACAATTTTTTTATAATCTTTTCAAAATTAGAATTATAGAATTATAATAGTAACAGTTCCAATTTTGAAAATGACGGTTAAATTCAAAGCGAAATTTGTATTGGTTGAACTTGAATGATAACGCACACCACAGATGACAGAAAATATTATCTTTGATAATAGGTAGGTACTTGCTTACTCTGTCTGAATTCTTTACACAATCAGTCACAATTATGAAAATGTCGCTTTCGAGTACATTCAACAATTTATAATCACAGACAGACATGTTAATCTATTATGTCTGATGATAGTAGAATAGTATTATAATTATTGGTTTACATATATTTCGTGGAAAGTTGTTTTTGGTCTTTAACTACATTACTAACTAAACCGCGATCAAACCGATTGCTTTGGTAAAATACCATGTGGAGACCATTCACAGAGTTCACCCATTTCCCACTCCTTTGTGAATCGAGGAATGTTTTAACCAGTGAATTCCTGCTCTCCGGGTACTCCGAGCAATTTACGTCGTCGGGTATTTTAAAAATACCATGTTACTTATTAACTGTAATTAAAAATATCAAGTAGGTTGGTATCTAACTACCCTCCCTAAATAAAGCACTTTCTTGCTAATGGTTGTTTTTCACTGTACGTGAGTAATAATAATAATTGGATCATTTGTATAGCGCCTTTGTGCTTACAATCAGCTCAAGGGCTGTAAAGTTTAAGTAACAAAAACATTTTTTTTTTTCATTTTTGGTTAAGTTTATGTATTCCAACATAGTTAAATAAATATTTTTTTAAATTACCCGAACGAAACAATTTTTTTTCGGTTTTTACCGAGCTGTTTTTATCGAACCTTCCTTTCAAGGAAGTGGCTCTTAACTGCTGTGAACATAAAGGAAAATGCTTTGACTGAGGAATGAATCTTCTTCTCCAGGAATGAATCCAACTGCGCTTACAACCGAGGCAAATCCCAAATGGGTAGGACCGAAATTTATATGATATAATAACTCCTGTAATTTCAAACGTCATCAAATGTTGACAGAATGCATTGTCATTAACAACAAATCTATCTTCCAATTTTGAGCTCGATCGGATGTCGGGAAGCGAGTTAATTTCATGATTCCACTTTTTAAAACATTCTTTCAAAAAAACTAAAGTGAAATTCAAATACGTGTATTTAAAAAATGACTGAACGGTATTGATCATTATTATTTATTTAATAAATTGCTTTGTACACAACTTTAATGAAAATAATCGACATGTTTCGAAAATAATGGTTTATTTGTCAGGATAAATCTAAAAAAATATATTTTAAAATAAATAACTTTAGATCCTTTAACATTGATGTAAGGTCCGACGTTCCCCAAGGAGCACTTTTTTTAACGATATCACTAAATTTCTCTATCACACACGCTTCTGGCTTTTTGCTGATAATAATAAGATTCTTAAGATAATTAAATCCTACCTTGACTGTATACTATTTCGACTTGATATTGATTCATTTAATGATTGGTGCAAATTAAACTGCATGGAACTTAATGTTGATAAATGCAAAATTTCCTCCTTTTATAGAACTAAATATCCTATGCAGTTTGATTATCAATTAAATAGTGTTTGTCTTTCTACTGTCACATTTATCAAGGACCTTGGGGTCACTATAGACTGCAAAATTTCTTTCCGGGATCACATTAATTAACATCGTAAACAAATCACTTAAACTACTCGGCTTCATTCATAGAATAACCTCTTGACTTCAACCATATAAGTGCACTTAAAACTCTTTACTGCTCGTTGGTTCGACCTCACTCCCTCTTCATTAATATTCTTCTGTCATTTGGTCTCCTTTCTATGCTGTCCACATTCGTCACATCGAATCCGTACAATTGATTAAACAATCCGAATTTCTTCAAGGATGAGACTTAAAAGAGGCGAGTACTCATATGATTAAATTGAACAAACGTTTAACATTAATTCTTTTGAAAAATATAGAAAGGACTCTGATCTAATTTGCGTATTCAAAATTATCAACATTATTACTGTCACACCTGCTTTTTTGCTGTTCATCCAGTTCAACGTCCCTTCCCGTAAATTCTGAAATAATGAACTGCTATATCTCAATCAGCGTTCCACTAATTCTGATAACCATTTTCCTTTGTCCAGAATGTCGAGACTTGTTAACTCACCGTCAAGTCAAAGCTTTGAATTTTTTGTAGTAAGCTTGAATGAATTTCGACAGTCGATACGTAATGTTGATCTTGTCAAAAAAACATAATAACTCAAATAATAAAAGAAAAACCAAATCACAGATTTTTAACTGAAAGTCGTACTCGTCAAAAATATATATTTCCAACAAAAAAATGTAACACCACTTTTGCTCAAAAAATACTTCAACAGCCTACCCAAAAATATCAGAATAATAGAAAACGATTAACACTTACTAAAAGCAATTAAAGAGAAGTTCAATGTAAAAATACCAAAATGATGAAACTATCTTTGTAATTAATTATAAATTTTAATATTCATAATTACAAACACTAAATATTCTTCATCTTGATACTCACCACTCCTCTTGACACAAGCGCCAGATTCTATAGAAGAGGAACATTAAAAAACCAAAAGCAGTGAAAACTAATTGTACAAATTGTATGAATTACGAGTATCTTTGTTAACATTATTGATTATACTTTGTTAATTGATTGAAAGTGTAATTGTTAAAGCACTTTAAACCTTCTGTATGCATTGTAATTGTCTTGTTACACTTGTAATATTCTTCCATCTGTACTTTTTATATAATATAATGTCATTGCTCATCATTTATATATGTTCTCTTTTTACTGCCACCTCTGTTACTTATTCGTGTAAAAAATATTATATTTTCACAAAAAAATTCAAAATGAGAACTTTTCTAACATGTCTTAGCGCGTTGTTTGATTATTAGACCAGAAAATAATAATAAATCACTTTAACAACTTTTAAATATGTGAACATTTCGTTTCTTTGAAAATCAACAATATTTCAATTATGATGGTGAGTACCGCCGCCCCGGAATCAATTATTATATAACCAACACCCTTGCCATATGTCACCCCAAATGGTTCGCTACGTTTGGTGACTTAGTAGGGGTGCCCGGGTTCATGGGGTGAGGTCTTGGCGGCGGATGCGTTTTCCCACCTACAGCATGGTGGATCAGATTGAGAGAGACTGGTTGAGGAAGACCCTTTGACATCTCCAGCTGGACTCTCTCTTGACCTATCGCCTTTGAGAGATGGATTCATACGTTCGTTACACTGGACACATTGACCTTCAGATTCCTACCCACCCCCTCATACCTTTTTCCTTCCAGAGTTTTCTCTCTTTCCTTTTTTTTTTTTTTTTACTTTCTATTTTCATTTCTTTACATACATTATGCATATTAATAGACAATAAATAATAACAAAATATATATTACCAAATTGTATACACAAGAAATGAAAACCCACTATGGCACTGCCTGAGTGTGGGTAGTATAAAACCATTACTATATTTCAAGTACCTAAGTATAATATATATAAGTAGAAAAAGTTTTTTTTTGTTTGTTCATAGTTATTATAAAAGTAAAGAGAAAACATTATGTACAATAGTTTACAAAGTTTCATCAAGTGAGTTGTAGAAGAATCAATAAATTTATATAAAATGCGTTTCAATATCTGCGTCATTCAGCCATAATTTTACCTCCTTAACATATTCTATTGTTTTATTTATCATTTGAGTTTGTAGTGGTAGAAGGTTAAATGTACGAGGACCAAAGACTAAGACTAAGGGATTTTTTGCAGGTCCTCTTGTGTGGAGCTAATGAAAAAAAACAATTTTCGATTCGAGCCTCAGAATTCTAGAAATAAAAACACTTATACCATTTCGTAAACAATCATTTTTGAAAAAGATATTTGCGATCTTAACATTTGATTGCATACGTGACGTTTCATTTATTTCTATACTTAGTCCCTTATCTTTTCTTCGCGTTCTTTGTTTGGTATTACGTTATGTAGGTGGAATTTTTACTATACTTATTTTCCGCTTCATCGCTTCTAGTCTCGTTGTATATTTTTTCGTTTTAATTTAAAGTGTTCCAGTTTAATCGCTTTATTAAAGGTGCTTTACGGTGGGATGCAATTATTTTACAATGCGCCCCACTATAATGCAGGTATTATCAATATATCACCGTTTATCAATTTGTTAGGTATATAAAAATTTTCTGTTTTATAATGTTATTTTTATAGGTTATTTTTGGTTGACTTTGAACATTAAATAGCTTTAAAACTTTGAACATAGTGACGGCCTCCGTTGTTGAGGGGTAAGGCTCTCGACTAACAATCCCGAGATCGTTAGTCAAGATCCCTGTGCGCGCAAGTTAATTTTGTTTGATTGAGTCATGTCATTTCACAATATATTCATAAAAAAATAATATATACAGGATTTTCCAATAAGAGGTGTTATTTTGATATTCAATCGTAAAAAATCAATGGTTTCATTGCTTTTGTAGCACGTAGCGCCGTTTTGTTGAAAGTGAACGCTGTCCAGATTAATACCATATAATTCCGGCCATAAAAAAATCATTAATCATCTCTCCATAGCGCAATCAATTCACCGTAAGTGTTGCTCCAGCCTCATTTTCAAAAACGTAAGGTCCAATGACTCCGCCGGACAATATACTGCACCAAACAGTCACACGTTCAGGATAAAGAGGCTTTTCAACAATAATTCTTGGGTTTTCCGAGCCCCAAATGCGAAAATTTTGCTTGTTGATGAAGCCACCGAGGTGGAAATGGGCCTCATCACTCGAGATGATTTGCATTTGATTCACTCAAGTGAATTTTAATAATTTTAATGCGTCGTTGAAGCGTGTATCGTTCCATTTTTATTAATGGCGTAGTTTCTACTTGTCAAATGTTAAAAAATGACAGCTTTGAAAGTAACATCTACTGAAATAACGGGCTATTTAAAATAACACCTCATATTGGAAAACCCTGTAGTATATTTGTGGCATGTTCCAGAGTTGAAGAGATTCTCTGTGTTGCACCAGTCTACAACCACCATTTGAAATGGAAAAATTGCTTGAAATGGCTTTAGCCAGTTTTGTTGGCCAGATCAAAATAGCCAGGTACTTCTCCACCTTCCTCTTCCCCGATCCCAAATGCGATCAATGAATGTTGTGTATATTTCATCCAAGATTAATATCCTTTATAATAATAATAATGCATTGTTTTATGTCTAAAACAGAAGATCTTTAGAGGAGTTGCGTAGAGGATTTTTTATAAAAATATAATTATCAATCTTAAAGCAGGTGAATCGTTTTTATTTCTTGTGAAAATTTTTGACATGAAACCGAATTTTTTTACTCTTATATTTATTTTCTAACAGTTCTCCAACTCGTCGTGGAAGGAGATTTTAGAGAATAAGTTCTTTAGATTAAATCAAGGATTTATTCAATACTTCGTGTATTACAAGAGTGACTTGGATGGTCGACCTAAATAGGAGCTGTCTAAATGAGATCTGCAAACCCCATCTTTATCGGGAAGTAGCCTAACTGGCCCTTGTGACTACTGACTACTAGCTGCCATCTTGCGGACTTCCAAGCAAGCTCTTTGCACTGCCCTCTATGAGTGCATCTGTGAAACTCTTAGCTTACTCACTTCCTAACATTTTAATATATGCATTTGTTAATCCAACTACACTTATGTCTTATTTACTATCATTTACATATACACACTATTATATTTTTACTATTTACTTCATATTATTTTGATTAATATAGCTCCTATAATCCAGCTGTATATTACATACTGTATTGGCCTAATTTCATTACATACTTACAAACAAAAATAATATTTTAAATAATTATCTTATCACAAATGGAGCTACCATATTTTACACCTTACTATTTTTTTTGTTTTTATTTTTTTTTAAATGCTATATTATTATTATTATTTTTTTTTATTTAACAATTTTTTTATATAAGATAATGTGTCCTTACTGGGGTACCCCGTTCTAAGGTCACATTGTACATGGTTATGTGTTTGAAATAGTATAAGTATATATGTTAAAATACTACATAGAAAATTAAAAAACAATATTTAGAGAAAAATAAAACATAATACAAGCTTAATTCTTTGTTGGGTTGCAAAATTATATCTATATTCTTCCTTCCCTTGTCCATAATCCATTTCTTAATGTTTCTTTTGAAGTTAGTTATTTTTTAATGTTTTTTTTATTTCAAAAGGGAGGACATCAAATAATTTTATAGAATAATACTGCATATTTCTTTGTCCAAAAGTTGTTTTAGTTGTAGGTTGGTGTAACATATGTTGTAAAAAAAATGATTTTTTTTTTTTTTCTTATATTTTGTCCATAACCAATTGCTAAATCAATTCAGCAAACCAATATCAATAAATTTAATCAGCGCGAATTTTTCAGTAAAGTTTGATTTATCTGATTACCATCGATTTGAGTAAGTAACTAAAGTTTTCAAATTCAAAACTGAACGAAGTCCATAAAATGACAGCCTTGGCCCAAAAACAACATCATTATTCCATTCGATTTGAAAAGTTTCAAATTTTTATAATAAAATTTCCTGAACATCGAACACCCCCTATAATATTTAACAATACCCGAGACGTCCAGGTCGAGCGAGAGCTTAATGAAGTTATCTCATAAAATGATATTGCCGATAAAATAAAAGAGATGCAGGTTGTTGTTCCGCCCCATACTCGCCGGGATTGCAACCTCTGATGAGAATGTAGATCAAGTCTTATTTATATAGAATATTGGTTTATCAGTTACGTACAATATTACCGACATTAGATGTAATATTACAGACATAAGATACAATATTATAGACATAAGATACGATATTACATTGATTTATGCATAGTTACGTAATATAACACGTAAGTAACTTAAATAAACTGCTCTGATAAGACGTACAGTTGATCGGCTTTTTGCGTATAAACCTTGATTGAATATTTATTTATATCGAAGTTTATAGCAAATATGTGAGACAGGTGTGAGTTTATTTATTTTAGTTTTAAATTAGTACAATTTCGATGATTTTATAGGCAAATTTGTGAATTTCTACAAGATTCAGTTAAGATATTTTCAATTTGGGAGGTGAGTTTGAGTACAGCCGCTCCGGGAACCATTTATTGGAGAACCAACATCTCTGCCATAGGTCACCCCAAGTGGTTCGCTAAATTAGGTGACTAAGCAGGGGTGCCCTGGTTCATAGGTTGGGGTGTATTCAGGATGCATCTGCCCATCAACTGCGTGACGTGCCAGATCTAGAGCAACTGGTTTGGTTTGAGGAGAGGATTATTTGTATAGACCCTTTGACCTCTCTAACTGGTCTCTGGACATATTGCCTTATGCCGCAGAGGGAGGGATATATTGCACACTTTTACGTTCTCAGAACTTCCTCTCCTTCCTTTCCTTTCCTATCCTACACACAAAATCCCCGAAAATGACACTGTCCATGAGGGAATTGTAAAAGGGAGGTAAATATAAAAAATACTTATATTATTCGGGATCGCTGGTCACGCTTGATACAACGTTTTTTTCATAATACTTTTTGATTTGCCTCAATTTCTTTTGAAGGAAATTTTCATTTTGAACACTTTAATTTTTAATTACGTAAAATGAAACTTCATTTTCTTTGTATGGAATGGGATTAGGTTTGCGTTAGTGTCACACTAAATTATGACAAAGGAGGTTTCGGAATTCGATTAGCGGAGAAGAACATTACCAAATACGATGTATAAGCAAGTACCAAATTATTGTTACATAAAAAATATTGACGAAATTGTACAAATGAAAAGAAAATATGGATTCAAAAATGTGTTTAAAATTCTTGGTAAGTAGGTACTTTTTTCTTTCTTTCTGATCTTTCATCTAAAAATCCTTAACTTATTTTCTGTCATGATAAATTATTGATCTTAAAAACGATCTAAGACCACATATTTTCAAACTCTTTATATTGGTGACAGCGTCATTATAATGTAGGAAAAGACGTAGACGACGTGACATCAACAACGCCGAATGCGCGGATAAAATTTAACGTGTCGTTTGCGCGGCAAATTAAAAATGGCACATTTCAAATCATAGTTAAAATACAGGGTGTATCAGCAAGTACCCGACAAACTTTAACCAGCTATTCATCAGCACATTTGGAGTAAAAAATGTTATAGGCGCTTTGCTGACCGGTAAATTTTTTTTCCATTAAAAACAAAAAATAAATAAAAAAATCCACACTCCGTCACTGTCATTTGCCTTGTTTCTCGCGTTCAACAGCTGTTATTAGCAAGTGCGTCAAAAAGTGTCCTCGCTCTTTCGTACACACTAAATAAAAACAGTTAAAAATGAGACGAATGGTGCTGCGCCATTTCGTTGTGATTGTAAAAGCGCGCCAACGTAGGTACGTACGTACATTATTCAACAAAACTCGAACAAAATATTGCCAGACGGGTTTTCAAACTTTGACAAAGGATAAAACATTGGTGACATGTGGTGAAAATAGGAATAGTAAATTTTTTATTAAAAAAAAATGTTACCGGACAGCAAAGTGCCCATAACATTTTTTACTCCAAATGTGCTAAGGAATAGCTGGTTAAAGTTTGTCGGGTACGTGCCGATACACCCTGTATAATCAATAAATTATTAATAAACTTAAAAATAAAGTAAAACATACCATTTTTTTTATCTTTGTATCATAATGTTGTCAGTCTCTTCAAGGTATTTTTCTCAAGTATTTTTTATTTAGCTCCAAAATTTTACATTTTATTTCTAGCATATATCTATTCTAAGACTACTATCACAATAATCTATTACCTACTTAGGTACTAATATTTGGACTTGAACATTGAAACATATCAGACGAAAGAGTTTTTTAAGCTTCCATAACATTTAAAGGGAGTTCATTGAAAATATTAAAACCTTTATAATAAAACGTATTATTTTGTGTTGCCGATAAATTTGTCTTAGGAGGCCTAAAATCGTTTCAGCTTCTCGTAGGATAGCCACGAACTGTTTTTTCAATACAAACACTTTTTAACATATAATCTGATAACATTTGACTTTTGAAATTATGTATAAATACTAGGGTATTATAGAATAAACGTTGCCACAAACTTAGAATATTTATATGGCGTTGCATTGTTTTTATCCCAGCATATCTGCTGCAAAACAATATAGACCTTATGTTTCTGTTTTGAATTATTTTCATTGTTTTAACTTTGATTTTATTGCTCAGAAAAATTTAAATTATATATCATATACAAGTCACTGTGACAATTTTGAAAAACATCGACACTATTTTCTCTGAGACCGTTGGCTGAAGAGCCGACAATATGAAAAGATCAGTAAAATAGAGTGGATAAGAAATAATCCCACTTACGGGATTTTTAATTGAATAACCATCGCTGTGATATTAGTAGCCCCATGGTATATTGTTATTATTATTCCCTTGTGTAAACTCTTAGAGAATAGATAATGTAGAATATATTAGTTTTGTTAAGCACTTGATGCCATATTGTCATCGGCAAATCGTTTGACAAAATGAAGATTGCAAAAAAGAAAAAAAATACAATTTTTTTCTTTATTTTTTCAAAATAATTTCGCAACTCATATTATGTACATACATTACATTACGTCCGACTTGGATGTATAACACAGAGTCATTAAAAAAATTTTTATCCCTGCCATCGTCGCCACTATTAAAATCCATGTACCGACTAGGAACATAAGATAAATTGGAAACATTCTTCCGCAATACATACACAACCAACTATCAGACGCACTCACTAACCAATAAGATGTATGATCTAGGCAAGAAGTTTGGGGGGTACTATTGATATATTTACTGACACCATTAATTTATAGAATTAAGCGTTATCTATGTCGTGAATCATGCAAATTATAGTATTACGGCGAAAAAATCATTTAATATTAAAATTTTTTTTTGGAAAACACTGTTGTCTTAGAAAACACAAATATTTTTAACAAATTGTATATCAGGTGTCCATTATAACTGGAATGATTCATTTCGGAAAACACTAAAAAAAATCAAAAATCGTTCGCATTTCGTTTCATCATTTCAAATGACCAATTTGAATCATTCGATTTAATCAAATGTGTATTAATACGGTCACGTTCATGTAACTGATTTATTGGAAGTTATTGATATTGACGGCTCAGAGATGAAACTTTTCAGTATGAACGAAAAGCAATTAGCCAATACAAACGATTCAAGAATAATATTTACTTGATAATTATTTTTTTGGCGAGTCTGATCGATTTTCAGCTTTGAATAATTTTGTAAGAGTTTCACTAATTGAATAAAATAGTACCTACCCAATTCTAACCCTTACCTTCCATAACCTTTTGTGGATTATTTATCGATGAGGATATTATAATTCAATTAATACAAAATATTCTACGAGTGGGTTCCCTGAAATTTTCAACATACCAGAATCTGAATAACGTTGATTATTATTGAAATATTATATACATTTGTATTGATTTTAAAAGCTGTATCACAGGTTTGTGGATGTATTTTATTTACACATGAGTGTTAGACTCTCGTAAATGTTAATATGTTTTTAATATAAAGAATAGGTATATTTTTATTTATTTATTTTATTTTTATTTTTTTATTTGAGACTCAAACAGGACATTTAAAGTACATTCTTGTATAGTATAAAATAAATTTACATACAAAAATAATGTGTCATCAAAACAATATTATTATTTTTTTATACAAAGCTATATGTTTTGAATATGTTATAAATATGTAGAATAGGTACTTACCTACTACTTATGTATATACAGGGTGTTAAGAAACGTACTTGACTCACTATAACCACTGATTCCTGTCTTTATTTGGAGTATAAAATGTAAATGAAATTTCGGATCCGAAACAAATTTTAGAGAACAAATATGGTAGATCGGCGCCCCGGCTAGGCGAGAATTTTGGGATCAAATCCTAGATGTGACCATATCTTTTTCTGATTTTTCTCTTTCAAATGTTCATGTAAGAATCGCTAATATTGTCTTCAATAATAAAATCATTATTGACTCTGTAGCAGTTTACTTTCGCCCCGCTACATTTATGATAATTCTTTACACAATTCTATCTGCATACCGCTTTCCTCTATGGGACTCTCGATCTACGTTTGATCGCAGAGAGCGCGACGGAGGAGCTCCGGTCAAGCAGTACCAAACGGGTGGCCTTGAAGCGGAGACAGGAAAAAGGGAAGGATTCGAGCAACGGCTCCAGACGACAGATTTTACGGGAGATTTTGATGGCTGATTAGCTAGCTGTTGTAATCGCTGGTCATCATGTAAACCTTAATAAATTTTACAGTTCTAATCTAAGAGCTGTATGGCGCCTATTAGAGGAACATGTCAGATAATATTCTTTGTTATCGTATGTCACAAATTTAACTGAAAAATTGCTACCATTAATTCCAACCGTGCTAGCGATCTTCGTTTCGCAGCACACACACCTTGAGATAATGTAATCCATGCTAATTTGAGAGTCTCGTGTATCTATTTGTTTTTAAATAAATGTTGTTAGCTTCATATTTATTTTATTTAATAACCAAGCAATCCTTTCTGATAGTAAACTTAAACTGTTACAATAATGATGATAATTATCTGTTACTTTTGCTTGGTAAAAATTTTAACATTTATTACATTGCCGTTCAAAGTGGTGAACTTAAATTGACGCAAAAATCTGTTACAATGGTGACCTACGTGGTTTGATTTGCACATAATCGATAAAAATGCATTACAACTCTTACAATGAATAATAGTACATTACCTAGTTTTATAAAATTTAATTTCCGCCCTTGCCAAAAATATATAATTGAATTTATAATTATTAGATTGTTTAGTATGTAATTTGAGCAACGATATTTCAAAAAGGAAGTTTGTCTTTTCTTGATAATGAAAACAAAAGTTGTAAATATTCCGGAACCGGTAAGTTAATAGCTTTCTCGAAATTAGGATCGAATTCTCTACAACGATTCCCATCAATAAAACTTACCTTCAAATATATTTAATTAAATTCTAGGAAACTTTCAGTACAGCGTGTTAGTAATTTTCAAAGTTCTTTATAGTTACTTATAGAATATTTTCAAATAATTAAGTCAGCCTATTTTAAAATATATTTTTACAAAACAAAGTTGAATCGACTGAAGGAGACCCGTTTTGGAATATTTAATTGATTCAGAGGTAAGTAACATTATCGACCAAAAGCAAACACTTTATAGCTTGCTTATATAGAGATATAGTTAAAAATGTGACTGAATGACCATTTCCTAATAAAATATTAGTCATTCAGAATATATCTGAACACGTGTTTAACGCCAGCGCCTTGTTCAAATAAATATAATAGACAAGATGCTTTAATATTATTATTTTGAAGAACACGTGTTCCGACTTCGTCATAACATAATCGTGCTTTTCTTATTTTTTATGAGATTTGTCAAATCATTCGATATAGACCTTCAGTCCCGTTATTAACAGGAAAACGAATAATTTGAACAGATTTTTAATAAATTAAAAATATTTCTTAAAGGTAAGCAATTTTTTTTCGTGCGGCATACACAATTTAAAGAATGATATGTGAAGTATAGAGGGAAAAGAAAGAAAGATTGGGAAGATGGCAATTTACTCTTTAAATCTGATTACAAAACATGGCTAAAACCGTGAAAAATTTCAATTGATAAAGGTGGTCTCTATAACTATGGGAACATTAGAAGCCAGTGTCTGTTACTCGTTAACGAACAGCAAACTACTACACAGGCAAGCTTAGAAATTGTAATTAAGTTGATAATTTACACACCGTGTTGTGTTCCATCATGCCCTTGGTGGTTAGTTGTAAAATAAATATTTAAGTAACATTCTTAAATGAGCACATAATTCTAACATTCAAATATAGATAATATTATCATTTTCATTAGACATAACGAATGTATGCCGCCGTTCTTACAATAGTCGGTGGTGTAATGGTGAAAATAATTACCCTCTAAGCAGTTTATCGTGGATCGGTTCTCGGTAGTGTCAATTTTTAATATTAATATTTCGTTTTAAATTTTCATTTTATTTTCAAAAATACATTTGTTCCGTAATGCACAGCAAATTACTACACAGGCAATGTTTGAATTAGTAATTAATTTGATAACTTAAACAACATCATGATGTGTTCCGTCATGCCTCTTTAGTGGCTAATAGTAAGACAAAAATTATAATATGAATAATTACGTAACATTTTTAAATGTGCACGTAATTCATATATAACATAACGTAACGTTCGATTCTCGGTCATGGCAACTTTTTATTATTATTTAAAAAAAAAACATGTTATACAAATGTTACTACGAATTATACCTACCCCGCATCCTTCATGGTCGGTGAACAAATTTAAAAAATATATTGATATCCCTTTTTAAAAAACTGTTGACAAACGCACAGCAAAAACATCTCAAATTCCTAATAAAACGATGGCATTTCCGAGATAAATGAACACCCCATATCACAAGCCATCAACTTTGACAAGTTTAACAACGAGAAATTTGCATGAAAGGATCGATTTGTGTTATTCGAAGGGTTTTTATCATCCCTTTGCATGTGATGAGAACCTTTTTGTATACATCAGATTTGATTGAATAGAGAATAGGCAATGCTGTTTATTTTTTATTGCCTTGTTATAATAATTCATCATACTGCCTACAAACGGATTCGTTTTCGAAAGGTAATATATTTATTATCGTATGGGCGTTTTTCACATTATTTTTTTCCTGAAACGTCTGCTTGACACGAGTTATCAAAATAATAAAACGTTTTCTAACTTTTCATTTGGTGTTCTCTCCAAGTTGTGATGAGTTATCATTAGAACAATGTTTACCCCACATATTGCAACCTGTAATTGAGCAGCGTCCTCGTGTGGAGTCCAGAAGCCTCCAGTCAGTTTGTAAGGCTGATCGGCTTGTGTAGGCTTCTTTCGTATCACGACAAGGATTGGCTTGCCGTTGAGATAGATGGAGGTTCGCTTCTCATTAAAAACACTTGTGTTTTTGGTTAATATGTTTAATATGTAACACAGAAGAGGGTAGACATTAAACCGAGAGAGAGAAGCGAGAGTTGGGTGATACTGGTAATGTAAAATTGAATGCTAATAAGAATAAAACAAAAGATCTCGATCACAACAAACTATATAAAACAAAACACCAATGTTTGACGTGAATACAGACACAAGATATTATAGATGCGAAATTAATGACAATATTACACTATGACGTGCCATAGACAAAAAGATTTAATATAAAAGGTGGCACAGACAGAAAAAGATAATGTAAAAGGCTCTACACATCGAGATTATAAAATGAAAAAGTGAAAGAGTTTAGGCTTGAATAAAGTTAAATAAAAAAGGACAATCACAAGATACGACACGCAACATACTCCTGGCTTTGACAAACTAAGTTTGTTAACAAAATCATGATGAAGTCGATGAAAGTAAAGTTCACTGGGTTTCACTATGGAGAATGTCACTGGAGAGTCATTGCATAAATTTCACTGGAGAAAGTTTTTATAGGAATTCACTGGAGAAGTTATTGTAGGAAAGTCACTAAGGTGACAGAGATGATGATGATGCTGATGACGATGATGATGTTGTCTGGTCAACGGGTAGTAGACAGAGCCGGTTGACAGCCCTTGTTACTGTCGATTTAGAGGTAGCGACAGTAGCTGCTCGTGTGATGCCATCAGTGCCAGGGTGTAGTGTCAGAATGCGACCAAGAGCCCACTTGGTAGGAGGTAAGTTATCCTCAAAGAGCAGTACCAAGGAGCCTGGTTGCAGCACGTCTGGGGTTTTGGTCCTCCATTTAGCTCGTTCCTGCAAGAGAGTGAGATACTCCTTAGACCACCTTTGCCAAAAATGTTGAACGAGCTGAGTGGTTCGTTCAAATCTGGAGAGCCTTCCAGAATTCGTAGCGGTCAGGTCCAGTTGAGGTGCAGCAACCAAAGATTCGCCAATAAGGAAGTGACCCGGGGTGAGAGGAGTGAGGTCAGATGGATCGGTGGAAAGGGGGGTGAGCGGACGAGAATTGAGGCATGCCTCGACCTGCGTTAAGACAGTATACAGCTCCTCAAAAGTCAATGACAAGTTACGGAGAACTCTAGTCAAATGATGCTTGGCTGACTTCACTGCGCTTTCCCATAATCCGCCAAAATGGGGAGATCTAGCTGGAATAAAGTGCCATTGAATAGAATGAGAACCAAAAAAATCCGAAAATTCATTCTGAGTCGAAGAGTTCTGCAAAAAAGAGGTTAAGGACTTGAGATCATTTGAAGCTCCTGCAAAATTCCCAGCATTGTCTGAGTAGATATGAGCACATTTTCCACGTCGTGCGATAAAGCGATTGAAACATTTGAGGAAACCCGTAGTAGATAAATCAGTAGCAAGCTCAAGATGAACTGCCTTGGTAGAAAAGCACACAAAGATACACAAATAAACCTTGAGAGTTGTTTTACTACGAATATTTCCAGATTTAATGTAATAAGGTCCTGCGTAATCAACACCACACGTAAGAAACGGGCGTGTTGGTTGCAGTCTAGACTGCGGTTGGTTCCCCATTAATGGTTGAATTGTTGTAGGTTTTGACCTGAAACAAACTATACATTTACGAAGAACACTGCGTATGGTGCATCTTCCACAGAGTGGCCAAAATTGTAAACGAATGGATGCGAGTAACGCTTGCGGTCCAGCATGTAATAATTGACGATGGAAATGATTTATGATTAGGTTAGTAAACTGGTGATTGGAAGGTAAAACTACAGGATGTTTTTGATTATAGGTGAGGTTTGCATTTGATAGACGTCTGCCAACGCGCAGTACGTTCTCCGAGTCTAAAAATGGGTTCAATGAGAGAAGTTTACT